>NC_089525.1:35323120-35415620 GCF_963924715.1 Thunnus thynnus | reverse complement strand
TTCTTCCTCTGTGCTCCACTGTTGTGATGAACACTCAGTTACACTTTCATCACCATGAACACACAACGTCCTGTTGCCTCAAACACTCAGCACAGCACCAAATGTGAATTTATCCACCACTGAAAATAGTCCCCAATGAATCCACCTGTGTGTTTGTTGAAAACAGTGTCACACCTTAATCACCATGAACACACACACACTGTAGTTTGACTCAGTTACACATATACTGTCACGCTGCCTCTGATACCACAGAGAGCAGCTGTTTAATCACTGAGCCTCTTCAAACATGAACATTTGTGAGCTTTTTAAAATGTCTTTTTAAAGATTGAAGGTTTTGAGTAGGAAGCAGTGGACTCACTAGTCTGGACATGAGATGATGATAATGATGAATAGAAACATAAAGAATCCTTTAAACAGGTTCGGGTCCAGCTCATGGTTCCTGTTGGTTTTCAATGTTTCAGGTGTCGATGATCAGAGACATCAGAGAGCGTGAAATCAGAATCTACACGGACGCCGGACGCATCTGCCGACCGCTGCTGATCGTCGAAAAGCAGAAACTGCTGCTGAAGAGACGACACATCGACCAGCTGAAAGAGAGAGAGTACAACAACTACAGGTGAGACATTACAACAACTACAGGTGAGACATTACAACAACTACAGGTGAGACATTACAACAACTACAGGTGAGACATTACAACGACTACAGGTGAGACATTACAACAACTACAGGTGAGACATTACAACAACTACAGGTGAGACATTAGAACAACTACAGGTGAGACATTAGAACTACAGGTGAGACATTAGAACGACTACAGGTGAGACATTAGAACTACAGGTGAGACATTAGAACTACAGGTGAGACATTACAACAACTACAGGTGAGACATTACAACAACTACAGGTGAGACATTACAACGACTACAGGTGAGACATTAGAACAACTACAGGTGAGACATTAGAACAACTACAGGTGAGACATTACAACGACTACAGGTGAGACATTACAACGACTACAGGTGAGACATTACAACAACTACAGGTGAGACATTAGAACAACTACAGGTGAGACATTACAACAACTACAGGTGAGACATTACAACGACTACAGGTGAGACATTACAACGACTACAGGTGAGACATTACAACAACTACAGGTGAGACATTACAACAACTACAGGTGAGACATTACAACGACTACAGGTGAGACATTAGAACAACTACAGGTGAGACATTACAACGACTACAGGTGAGACATTACAACAACTACAGGTGAGACATTAGAACAACTACAGGTGAGACATTACAACGACTACAGGTGAGACATTAGAACTACAGGTGAGACATTACAACGACTACAGGTGAGACATTAGAACAACTACAGGTGAGACATTACAACGACTACAGGTGAGACATTAGAACTACAGGTGAGACATTACAACGACTACAGGTGAGACATTAGAACAACTACAGGTGAGACATTACAACAACTACAGGTGAGACATTAGAACGACTACAGGTGAGACATTAGAACGACTACAGGTGAGACATTACAACAACTACAGGTGAGACATTACAACAACTACAGGTGAGACATTACAACGACTACAGGTGAGACATTAGAACGACTACAGGTGAGACATTAGAACTACAGGTGAGACATTAGAACTACAGGTGAGACATTACAACGACTACAGGTGAGACATTACAACGACTACAGGTGAGACATTAGAACTACAGGTGAGACATTACAACGACTACAGGTGAGACATTACAACGACTACAGGTGAGACATTACAACAACTACAGGTGAGACATTACAACGACTACAGGTGAGACATTACAACAACTACAGGTGAGACATTACAACAACTACAGGTGAGACATTACAACAACTACAGGTGAGACATTAGAACTACAGGTGAGACATTACAACGACTACAGGTGAGACATTAGAACGACTACAGGTGAGACATTACAACGACTACAGGTGAGACATTAGAACTACTACAGGTGAGACATTAGAACTACAGGTGAGACATTACAACAACTACAGGTGAGACATTACAACAACTACAGGTGAGACATTACAACAACTACAGGTGAGACATTACAACGACTACAGGTGAGACATTACAACGACTACAGGTGAGACATTAGAACTACAGGTGAGACATTACAACAACTACAGGTGAGACATTACAACGACTACAGGTGAGACATTAGAACTACAGGTGAGACATTACAACGACTACAGGTGAGACATTAGAACTACAGGTGAGACATTAGAACGACTACAGGTGAGACATTACAACGACTACAGGTGAGACATTAGAACAACTACAGGTGAGACATTACAACAACTACAGGTGAGACATTACAACGACTACAGGTGAGACATTACAACAACTACAGGTGAGACATTAGAACGACTACAGGTGAGACATTACAACGACTACAGGTGAGACATTACAACAACTACAGGTGAGACATTAGAACGACTACAGGTGAGACATTAGAACGACTACAGGTGAGACATTAGAACGACTACAGGTGAGACATTACAACGACTACAGGTGAGACATTAGAACTACAGGTGAGACATTACAACGACTACAGGTGAGACATTAGAACTACAGGTGAGACATTACAACAACTACAGGTGAGACATTACAACAACTACAGGTGAGACATTACAACGACTACAGGTGAGACATTACAACAACTACAGGTGAGACATTACAACGACTACAGGTGAGACATTAGAACTACAGGTGAGACATTACAACGACTACAGGTGAGACATTACAACGACTACAGGTGAGACATTACAACGACTACAGGTGAGACATTAGAACTACAGGTGAGACATTACAACGACTACAGGTGAGACATTACAACAACTACAGGTGAGACATTACAACAACTACAGGTGAGACATTAGAACTACAGGTGAGACATTAGAACTACAGGTGAGACATTACAACTACAGGTGAGACATTAGAACAACTACAGGTGAGACAGACGGGTTTTAGTAAAGTAACACCTGGTTGATCCTGTACAGTTTACGCTGACTGACCTGTGGTTGTTGATGTTTTTGGCGGTCAGCTGGCAGGACCTGGTGGCAAGCGGCGTGGTGGAGTACATCGACACTCTGGAGGAGGAGACGGTGATGCTCGCCATGACCCCCGATGACCTCCAGGAAAAGGGCGTGGCTTACTGCTCCACCTACACCCACTGTGAGATCCATCCGTCCATGATCCTGGGGGTCTGCGCGTCCATCATCCCCTTCCCTGACCACAACCAGGTAAGAATACTGTCATCCTCTCCCCGACTCCCCGACCACGACCAGGTTAGAATACTGTCATCCTCTCCCCGACTCCCTGATCACAACCAGGTTAGAATACTGTCATCCTCTCCCCCGACTCCCCGACCACGACCAGGTTAGAATACTGTCATCCTCTCCCCGACTCCCTGATCACAACCAGGTTAGAATACTGTCATCCTCTCCCCGACTCCCTGATCACAACCAGGTAGGAATACTGTCATCCTCTTCCCGACTCCCCGACCACGACCAGGTAGGACGTCACTTCTTAGGACAGAAGCTGCTGCGCTGACCAGGTTAATGTTTGAGAAACAAGGGAGAAAGATAATTAGGGGTGTAATGGTACAAAACATTCATGGTTTGGTATGTACCCCGGTTCTGAGGTCAATGTTTGCTACGATTTCTTTACAGCAGAAAAAAAAAAGGTAGAAAATAACATTATTTTAATCTTTTTATTTTGAAAAATGTAAAGATCTAACAATGGCTCATTGGCCAAAACTATTACTGACAGTTTAGTTGCTGCAGTGGAAACTATGACTGACACAGAGATAATGGTTTAATAACACTGTTGCAGCTGGTCAGTGTTACGGGTCTCTCATTCTGACAGCAGCAACATCACAGAGTAACCAGGCTGCGTTGGCTAAGCTAGCTAGCATACCCTCAAGAACATGCTACAGCTAAGTGGTGCGCCGCTATAACGTTCTGGATGGAACTTGCACTCTAGAATTATTGTTCCACACGTCTGAGTAAGTGGATTATTAAACTACTTTGACAGTAATTGTTTGGGTCACAGAGCGCACCGAACGTTTAGGGACGAATACACGCACCCTTACACCCCTAATGCTAATAACAGATGAACACTAGTTCATGATGCACTAACGAACATGTCTGTCATGTGTCTTCTTGTACAGTCTCCCAGGAACACCTACCAGTCGGCTATGGGTAAACAGGCCATGGGAGTCTACATCACCAACTTCCATGTACGAATGGACACGCTGGCTCACGTGTTATATTACCCTCAGAAACCACTGGTCACCACTCGATCCATGGAGTACCTGCGCTTCAGAGAGCTGCCTGCAGGTGAAGCACTAATGACCACCTCATATATAAATATATATATTAATATGAACATTAGTCTGGGTGGTATCGAGGTGTTACAGTGTACCAGGGTATTTAGAAATCCCAAAGGTTCATTACCATCAAGAATATGGACGCTCCTCTTTCTATTAAAGTGATCCGGCGTTGCTGTATTGAGGTGATGTGTTGTAGTGCTCAGTCTCTACTGGTGGGACAGACAGCTGAGCTGAGAAAGACGGCGACTGCAGTAGAACCAGGACTGTTGTGATAACCGCGGTATTGCAGCACTGTGCAAGCGACGCCACTATTGCTCTGTTCACGTTAGGCCCTTCTTGTTTTACACTTCAATGTGTGTATATTGAATGTTCGGTCCAACCGCCACGCAAAGCGTCACATGCAATGAGTTTTCACCTGTGGGGCCTCGTGCTAGTCTCCTGCAGCTAGCATCCAGGCTAACAAGCTAACCTGGCGCCCAGCCCTCATAACGGAGCCAAGCTTGGTGTGAGCTAACCAGCGGTCAATGCTGATGTGTGGTTGTTAAAAACACGTCTGTATGACTATTTTGTCTCGGTTATATGCTTAAACTCTCCCGGATCACTGTGTGGCCGAGCAGGCTGCCGTTTAACCTGCAAGGTAACGTAGTTTTCCACCAATCGTCCAGCCAGACTCCGTTTATAAATCCCAGGTCTAAGGGGACTCGGCTGGAGGCCAGCGTTGTTTCTGCCACATGATTTAAAGTGTTTTCTGTGTTTGTCAGGTACTGCTGCTCGACACATAATCAGAATAATTGATTTTCAGAAAATAAACGGTGCTAATACCGCACGATACATATGAAAATACTGCCACATATAACTTTATCTTGATGACTTCAAACTACAAAAGCAGTTTATTTGCCACATGATTTTATTCAACTGCCAGTCTGCCGCCACCCGCACATCATCTCCTTTCAGCTCACTGACGTGTCGCCGTAGCAACAAGTGTCATCGGGTCCTCCAGCAAGAATCTCTGGAAGAAGAGCGTTTATTTCCTGTCTGTTCATTATTCTGTTGACCATAAATATTTAAATCCAGCTGTAAGTCGGCTCGACAGCGTCATACATGCTACAGTTACTTCTATCACCAGCGGCTAACAAACCATGAACCCCAGTTAGCTGTTAGCTTGCTAGCAACAGCAGGCAGCGACTGTCTGTGCGTTCTGTTATTTCTCTCCAGTCTCTCTGAACGTTAATGAAGTACTTTCATTAAGCCCCGTGATACTCACACCTACTTGTGTCTTTGCATTGATTTTGTATGTAATCACATGACACAAATAATTGCTTCGTGTTCGGTCTGAACACCGTTACAGAGAAACGTCTCGCTTTCTTCAAACTTACCTGAAAACAGGAGAGTGGGTTTGTGTTTGTCCTGCTCGCTGACTGGCAGGCACAGAGCTCTTCTGGCGTCTCTGAAACTTTCTTTGTGTTTCAGGTATCAACTCCATCGTGGCCATCGCCTCGTACACGGGCTACAACCAGGAGGACTCTGTGATCATGAACCGGTCGGCTGTGGATCGAGGCTTCTTCAGGTCGGTCTCTGCTGTCACTGAGTGTTCCAGGTGTTTGTTCCAGGTGTTTGTTTCAGGTGTTTGTCTGCAGTCTTTTCCTTAAAGCTGTGATGTCACCCTGCAGGTCTGTTTTCTATCGATCCTACAAAGAGCAGGAGTCTAAGAAAGGCTTCGATCAGGAGGAGATCTTTGAGAAGCCGACACGTGAAACCTGTCAGGGTGAGAACTTGTTGTCCGGTCTTTGCAGTATGAAAATACCTGTCTAGGTCTTATGATTGATTGATTTCATTTATGGGTTATCAGACAGGGATCACATGTTAAAGGGGGAACAACATGGTCCTAAGATGTTAAAAGAAAAGAAACAAACAATAAAATTCAACATAAAAACTAAACAATCCTGAAAATCCCAAAACGCTTCACAATTTAAGAGTAAATAATAACTTCCTCATCAAAATACAAGAAAAACTGAAGTAAAAATGGAATTGCAGATTTCAGTATAAACCTGTGACCATGTTCCATAAATAAGTCCTGACCTGACTTCTATAAGCTCCTCTCATTTTTAACAGCTGGATGTGTAACAGGAGGCTGTTCCACAACACGGCAGCAGCTTAAAAAAAGGAACTTCTGGCTACATTATGCACTGGAGGGACTTTATATGAACACACACTGGCCCTGGTGTTATAGCCATGCTGACTATGTTCCATTGTTATCTGTGAAGTATTGAGGAGCAAACCCATTGATAATGTTGAACATATCATGCAGCTTCTGTTGTTCTACTCTGAGCTGTACTGGCAGCAGTCCTACACTTCTGAATTCATCACCAACATGAGTTAAAGAGGATACATTTAATAAATACTGAATAATATTATTTTGCATCACCTGCAGTTTGTTCCTAAATGTAGATGTCAAACCACTGAACCAATCAGAACAGGCAGAATCAAACTGACGCTGTACCAATGAGGACATGAGAAGTTTCTTAACAGAAAAGTTAAAAAGAGTCTTAGTCTGTGAAACAGGAACTGAAGTTTGCTGCCACTCTTCGATAATATTTTATCAACAACAGATTCACAGGACAGTGACTGGTCCAATATTATTCCTAAGTATTAGACATAATATAATAAAATTTCAGTTCCATTACAAAAGATTTTCAATGTATTTGTTCTTGACGTCTTTGTTCCAAACAGGATTGACTCGGTTTTACCCAAATGTATTGAAAGCTTGTTATCTATGAGCCACTCTCTCACACGTTCTGATAAATTACTAAGAGTTGTGAATTTCACTGACATCATTCCCAGATAGCAGTAATGCAGAATCATCAGCATACAGCAGCAGCTTGCATGTCACAGCAGCTGTCGTATCATTTATATACATAAGAAATAAAAGAGGCCTTAAAATAGAACCATGCAGCACCACACATGTAATATCCTGAGGTTCTGATAGAACCACTTCAACATCACAGACTTGAGTTCTTCCTGTCATGTAAGAAATGAACCATTTTACAGCAGTATGTCCAAATGCCATGCACTGTAACTTTGACAACATTACAGAACGATTCACTGTGTCAAAAGCTTTCTGCAAGTCAGCATAATTTCCTTCATCAAGGTTTTGACTAATAAAATCAAACCAATGAATCAGACAGATGTCAGTAGAGTCTGCTGCTGTAAAACCAGACTGAAGCTCAACAACAAACTGTGTCTGACTAAATACTAAATAATAAGAGTAATCACACCAGATATGGATCCATCCCTCAGAAATCTGGCTGGAATAAACCAGTTGCTTTAGTTGCTCCAGTATTTATCTGTGATTGAGATTTCTGACTTAATGATCACTTAAAGTAACATCAAGGACGCCTGTCTGGGAGATCTTTTCATACTCGGAGGCCAATATTCAGTCCAATATGGACGGTTCAGTAATTAAACAACTATTACTAGAAGGCAATAAAAGTCTGCTATTAAAATAACATATACGATATAATAATTCCTTCTTCATGTATACATTATTCTTAATACAGTTTATCTCTAAACGTTCATAAAAGCCTCGTTGTTTTGAAGCTCTATAACAGTAATAACGGGTCCAAGTCGTCCACCTGGAGGTCGGTTTGAATGTTCCTTATAAACAAGCGTATCGCACCTCCATTTCTGTTGCCATGACGCCGGTAGACAGAGTTTCTGCATCTTGAAGGAAGCGATGGAGCCGTTTCTCCACTGCGATCACAGCAGCTGTAGAAATAACTGCAAGATGCTTGATCAAGCTCAGGCAAAAAGTTCTTTGCTTTTACATGAATAAAGTCGTCTCCGACTCAATAAAACATCAGGATCTTTCTGTGTATCAAGCGAACCTCCTCAGAGCAACATGTCATCCTATCAGACACATCCGCAGCATCCATCGGCCACCGGGGGAACGTCAGAGTCGCTCTCTCAGCCAGATCATAAGTGTTTTATGTGAACACACATCACAAAAATAAAAAGCACCTGCCTTAGCAGTAGCTCTCACCACCTCCGCACAGTGAGAGCAGGAACCACTCGGGTTGATTGATCTCGTATTTCACCTGTGAGTTGTGGGCCGAGACGCTGAACGTCTCTGTAGCGGCGTCCAGTCACATGTATGAAATGTTGAACCTTCTGCTCACAGATTACAATCATCTCTGACTCCTTTCAGGGATGAGACACGCCATCTATGACAAGCTGGACGACGACGGCCTCATCGCGCCCGGCGTTCGTGTCTCTGGCGAGGATGTGATCATCGGGAAAACTGTGACGCTGCCAGAGAATGATGACGAGCTGGACAGCACCAACCGGCGCTACACCAAGAGGGACTGCAGCACCTTCCTGAGAACCAGCGAGACTGGCATCGTGGACCAGGTGATGGTGACCCTGAACCAGGAGGGCTACAAGTTCTGCAAGATCAGGGTGAGACAGCACACCTGACACACAGCATTAGCAACAGCATTAGCAACAGCATTAGCAATAGCATTAGCAACAGCATTAGCAACTGCATTAGCAACTGCATTAGCAACAGCATTAGCAACAGCATTAGCAACAGCATTAGCAACAGCATTAGCAACTGCATTAGCAACAGCATTAGCAACAGCATTAGCAACAGCATTAGCAACAGCATTAGCAACAGCATTAGCCTTTTTAAGAGGATTTTCTCTCTGATGAGCTTCTTTCTTCTGGTCCTGCAGGTTCGATCAGTCCGGATTCCGCAGATCGGAGACAAGTTCGCCAGCCGACACGGACAGAAAGGAACCTGTGGAATCCAGTACAGACAGGAGGTAAGCAGGAAGTAAACAAGTCACCAGACAGGAAGTAACACACCTCAGACGGGGGACAGAAAGTTAAATATGGTCTCTAATGTCGGGACGTTTGTGGGTTTTGTGTTGAAGGACATGCCGTTCACCTGCGAGGGAATCACGCCTGACATCATCATCAACCCTCACGCCATTCCGTCCAGAATGACGGTCGGCCATCTGATCGAGTGTCTACAAGGAAAGGTAATAATCAATAAATATGATGTAATAATCCTGATCACAAGGTAACAATTATGAATAGTGATTGATTATCATATTATAACTTGATAATTAACATGAATAACGTCAGTAATTCAGATTAAAAGCTTCTTGTTGTTCTCAGGTGTCGGCGAATAAAGGCGAGATCGGCGACGCGACGCCGTTTAACGACGCCGTCAACGTGCAGAAAGTGTCAAACCTGCTGTCAGAGTACGGATACCACCTGAGAGGCAACGAGGTCAGCGTTCTGATCAATATTGTCCCACAAACAGTTGATCAATACATTGATTATTGATCTGTGTTCAGGTCATTGAGTATTGATCTGTGTTCAGGTCATTGAGTATTGATCTGTGTTCAGGTGATTGAGTATTGATCTGTGTTCAGGTGATTGATTATTGATCTGTGTTCAGGTCATTGATTATTGATCTGTGTTCAGGTCATTGATTATTGATCTGTGTTCGGGTCATTGATTATTGATCTGTGTTCAGGTCATTGAGTATTGATCTGTGTTCAGGTCATTGAGTATTGATCTGTGTTCAGGTCATTGAGTATTGATCTGTGTTCAGGTCATTGATTATTGATCTGTGTTCAGGTCCTGTATAACGGCTTCACGGGTCGGAAGCTGACATCTCAGATCTTCATCGGTCCAACTTATTATCAGCGTCTGAAGCACATGGTGGACGACAAGATCCACTCGAGGGCCCGAGGCCCCGTCCAGATCCTCAACAGGCAGCCGATGGAGGGCCGCTCCCGGTGAGACACCGTCTGTCTACCTGTGTGTCTGTGTGTCTCTCGTACCTGAGTCTCACCTGTCTCCGTCTCTCTCCTCGCAGTGACGGCGGTCTCCGTTTCGGGGAGATGGAACGTGACTGTCAGATCGCTCACGGAGCGGCTCAGTTCCTTAGAGAGCGTCTGTTCGAGGCGTCTGATCCGTATCAAGTTCACGTGTGTAACCTGTGCGGACTGATGGCCATCGCCAACACACGCACGCACACGTATGAGTGCCGTGGCTGCCGCAACAAGACACAGGTACACATCCAGATCAATAACCAATCACATCAAGACACAGGTACACATCCAGATCAATAACCAATCACATCAAGACACAGGTACACATCCAGATCAATAACCAATCACATCAAGACACAGGTACACATCCAGATCAATAACCAATCACATCAAGACACAGGTAGACATCCTGATCAATAACCAATCACATCAAGAAACAGGTACACTTAATCCTGATCAATAACCAATCACATCAAGAAAAAGGTACACATCCAGATCAATAACCAATCACATCAAGAAACAGGTACACATCCAGATCAATAACCAATCACATCAAGACACAGGTACACATCCAGATCAATAACCAATCACATCAAGAAACAGGTACACATCCTGATCAATAACCAATCACATCAAGAAACAGGTACACATCCTGATCAATAACCAATCCTATTGATTGTGTGTCTCAGATCTCTCTGGTCCGGATGCCGTACGCCTGCAAGCTTTTGTTCCAGGAATTGATGTCGATGAGTATCGCTCCTCGTATGATGACATCATAGAGCAGCTCAGCCAATCAGACGCCTCCCAGCAGACTCTATTTTTCTGTAGTTTCATATTGTCTTTAGTTGTTTTTGTAAAAGTCGAATAAAACTGTTTTTCTTCTGTGGAGGATTCTGGGTCACATGATTCTTTGTCTGAGTTCTCATTGGTTTACGTACATCAGTGTTTCCTTCAAAGGTTTCTGCCACTAGCAGGAGACGCGTTTACGCGCCACACCGGGAGACGCGTTAATGCGCCACACCGGGAGACGCGTTTACGCGCCACACCGGGAGACGCGTTAATGCGCCACACCGGGAGACGCGTTTACGCGCCACACCGGGAGACGCGTTTACGCGCCACACCGGGGACACGCGTTTACGCGCCACACCGGGGACACTCGTTTACGCGCCACACCGGGAGACGCGTTTACGCGCCACACCGTCAGTCTTGGAAGTCCTCGAGTACTCTGAACTGATAATGGCTTAATTTTACTTTTAGACTTCTATAAATCTTTGATAGAGTGGAGCTTCAGTTCATTTTACAATCTTTAGTAATTGTTTCTCTACAGATATTAAAACTCAATAAGAACATTAATAATCCTGTTAAACTGAACATCTCATAGACTTCATCTGTCTGGAGGTATTAAACCATATTAAACCCCATCCTGTTAGCGGCTAACCCGTATTAAACATACTAAACCCCATCCTGTTAGCGGCTAACCCGTATTAAACATACTAAACCTCTTCCTGTTAGCGGCTAACCCGTATTAAACATACTAAACCCCATCCTGTTAGCGGCTAACCCGTATTAAACATACTAAACCCCATCCTGTTAGCGGCTAACCCGTATTAAACATACTAAACCCCATCCTGTTAGCGGCTAACCCGTATTAAACATACTAAACCCCATCCTGTTAGCGGCTAACCCGTATTAAACGTACTAAACCTCTTCCTGTTAGCGGCTAACCCGTATTAAACATACTAAACCTCTTCCTGTTAGTGCTGTGAAACATCTTTCTCTTATAAGTAGACAAATATTCAGATGATGCAACGATATTGTTAGAAAATGAAAACATTTCTGTTTCCACTGAAGGAAAGTTCTGTTCTGCACTTGAATGTAAATAAATGTGAATTTATGGCCATTAAGGAGCAAATCTGCTCTTCATAATATTCCAATAAAAAATGAAGTTTTAATTTTGGAATATTAATTACTAAGGCAGAGTATTAATAAGGTAGAGTATTAAGTACTAAAGCAGAGTATTAATTACTTAAGCAGAGTATTAATTACTTAAGCAGAGAATTAATAAGGTAGAGTATTAATTACTAAGGCAGAGTATTAATTACTAAGGCAGATTATTAATTAATAAAGCAGACAGACACATTCAGCTTTGGCTCTGCAGCTGGATAACAAACTACTAAAAGAGACCAGTTTGTGTAGAAAATAAGACACATCAGTTGTCATGAATTCTTATGAAAATCTTGGTCTTTATTAATAAATTCTATCCAGATAAAAACTTTAAAAAGATTTAAGAGAGACGAGTTTTAGTTTCTGTCCAGAAACTGTTAAACTGTGAAGAATTTCTTTCTCTTTTATTACTGAAAATATTGATCAAAGTTCTACTGAACTTTGAAAGAATATATTGTTTGGTCTCCTACTAATGTGTACATGATAAATATTATTACAATGGACAAATTCCATAAATGTAAATTTACAGGTGAGAAACGACTTTATTGCCTTTAGCAAAGAGTTCAAACAATATATTTACTCAACACTCTAAAACAAAAAGCAATTAAAACTGTAACCGCTTGTTCATATCGATCTTTATATAGATCCCTTTTTTAATGTTGTACATGTAAATTGTTTTAATTTTTTTAAAAGTGTACGTGGGACCATCGTCACATGTTGCATCTTCACCAGTTCAGTTACTGATTGTCTTGATTCATCCATAAAATATCAGAAAATAATGGAAATAACTGTAAGTTATCCACAGTCCAAATTTACATCTTCAGACGTCTGATTGTGTCTGAGAGTCCAAAGATATTCAGTTTATCACCATTTTACACAAAGAAAAGCAATAAATCATCACATTCCAGTAGCTAAAACCAGTAAACTGCTTATCTACTTACTGGACTAAAACCATTATTCAGTTATCAAAATAGGTGCTGTTGTATCGATCAACTAATCAATTATTTGAACATCTTTTAGAGGTTTGAGCAGCTAAAATACAGAAATCCACATCTCACGACCTCTTTGATTAATCCACTGACCCCCTAGTGGGGGTCCCACCCGCAGGTTGGGAACCACTGCTGTAAGGTTCCAACTGCAAAGCACCAATCAGTGCTCAGAATGTAGACAGGAGGACCAATCAGCTTCCAGCTCATTGACTGTGGTTAAAGGAGCTGAAACCTCCAAACTGATGATTTGATGTAAATCATTGTGAGTTAAAGTTTAATTACAGTGAGATTAGCAGTAATTAATTTAATTATCAGTCACAGAGACAAAATGTTCGTATGTACGAATATGAGACACATTCAGAAAGTCGACTGTTTTTATGTGTTTCGTTATGAATTTATGAGCAGAGAAAGAAAACGAAGCTTCTGAATGAAAAGCAAAACAAATCAGGACAGAAAACATCAGCTGATCTGCTGAAAGTTTATCAGTTCATTAAATAAAGCAGCAAATCTTTGGCATAATAATTTGAATTATATCAAAACGTGAATATTAAATGCTAAAATTTGAACAGCACTGAAGTAGTTTGAAAACCATCTTATGGATTAATTGATCTGAGTTTCACTTTAAAGTTGTTCAATTTCAAAAATGTGCAAAATGTCCATTTTCTATTTATTTTAGGATTCTCAGAATTCTATATCTATTATATTATATCTATCTATCTATCTATATCTATATAGATATATATTTATCTATACTATATATGTTACTATATAGATAGATATCCAGAATGTTCATTCTAGATATTAAAATGTAATTGTGGATAATCTGAAATGTACATTTTAAATGGGAAGAATTGAATTACAGATAATCTGCAATAAATATCCAGTCTAACTAAATAATATTAGAACATTTATTCTTTTTAATTGTCTAGAATATTAATGTAAATATCTTTAATTACCATTCTGACTAGTTCGAATATTATTGATTACTTGAACTGTAATTACAGATAAATGTTCTTCCCGCCACCAGGCGGCGCTCTGACGACACGCGCTGCTGCCCGAGTGACGTAGTCTGTGACGTAACGTAACACCGCGGTTCAAACGGATCGCGGGAAGAATCCGCCGAAGAAACAAAACCGGAAACAAAAACAAACAGATCTGAGCCGTCGGTATGAGTCAGCAGTTTCACGTCCTCAGGTGTTTCACCTGCCAGAGCTTCCAGGTCCAACAGGTAACACAGCTGCAAGCTAACAGCTGTCTACTAGGCTAACAGGCTATAGGCTAACAGCTAACTGCTAGGCTAACAGCTAACGGCTAAGCTAACAGGCTACAGACTATCTGCTAGGCTAACAGCTAACGGCTAAGCTAACAGGCTGTTACTGAGTACAGGACTGAACATGAGGTTCAGTGTTGGTAACAAAATGCTACAAACTACAAATAAATTACTGCATAAAATAAATTAAAGCATAAAATAAAGAATTAAAAACAAATTTACAGCAGGATGTTTAGTTCCTGTTCACTATAAAAACTGAGCTTACACTTATAAATATTCAAGATTCATTTTATCATCATTTTACAACACAAGATTGTATAATGAAATGTAGTCTGGAGCCTCCTGATGCCGCTCACACAAACAGGAATTATATAAATATATTTATAAATAATAAGTCATGAAAATAAAGCTATTGTTATGTTGTAGTGCAGAGGATGAATTGAGGAGGAAAGACGCTGCTCTGTAGTCTGGAGGTACGACAGCAGATATTTCTGTGTGTCTGGCAGACGGCAGCAGGGTGAACAGACTGTGGTCTTTAGGATCCTTTGGGCTCTGAGGGCTCCTCACCTCACCGAGACCACTGATGCTGATGGGAACCGATGATGTTCTGGGTGGTTTTAATCTTCTGTCTGCACATCTCATGCCAGTTTGTGACGTTTCCAGTCAGGATGTTGCTCCTTTGGAAAAGTTCAAAAGAACCTGAGATGGAATTTTACCTTCTTAAGTTTCATGAAGTCGTTTCTGAGCTTTTTTACAGGGTGGAGATGTGTGATGTCCATGACAGGTTCTCTGTGGTGCTGATACCCAGGAACTTAAAACCTGCTGCACCTCAGCTCCACTGATGTAGACATGGCTGTGTGTCTTTGCCTCTTTATTTCTAAAATCAACAATCAGCTGCTTGGTTTTGTTGACGTTGGGCAGTAGGTTGTTGATTTCCTCTTGATAACCCTGACAGGTGTCTGTCAGGTGAATGTGTGATTTGCCCTGAGTCATGTCTGACAGGTGAATGTTTGTTCTGCCCTGTGCTGTGTCTGACAGGTGAATGTTTGTTCTGCCCTGTGCTGTGTCTGACAGGTGAATGTTGTTTCTGCCCTGTGCTGTGTCTGTCAGGTTAAGAAGGTGAACAGGTGGAGCTGTAAACTGTGTGGAGAGAAGCAGTCGCTGCTGAAGGTCAGAATCGCGCTTCTAGAGTTCAGAGGTAACGAACACCTGGACAGGTGTGTCTCTGTCTGATTGTGTGATGATTGGTTGACAGGAGTTTGGGCGGGGCTCTGGCGCCGAGTGCAGACGTCATGTTCAGAAACTGAACGCCATGAGAGGAGCCGTAATGGAGGAGCAGGAGCAGAACGCCTGGTCGCTATGGTAACCAACCTGTCTCCGCCTTACTCCACATCGCCTGCTCAGCTTACAGGTGTCCTCACCCGATCAGGTTGTTGTTCTGTTTATTTGACAGGAAGCTGACGGAGGAGAAACCCGAGGAACCGAGAGACGACCAGGTGAGCCGCCCTCAGGTGAGCCGCCCTCAGGTGAGCCGCCCTCAGGTGAGCCGCTGGAGCAAATACCTGGACGCTCCTGAGGAGGAGGAGCCAGAGGCGGGGCCAGAGGAGAATGTTTTGATGGACAGGCAGCATTTCCATGGCAACAACAGGTGTGACCTCAGTATTTATGTTAGAGGCCACACCCACCTACCTGTCAGTCAGCAGGTCAGAATGATTGATTAAAAAACTCCTGACCTTTGACCTCTGTTTTCTGACAGGAAGAGGAAAAGGACAGACAGCAGCTTCACACCTGAACAGGTAACAAGTCTAATGACATCACTTCCTGTCACCAGCTGCCAGTCTTTGTGCTAAGCTAGCATAGCGAGTTAGCATCCTAACCCTTCTTTCCTTCACGCGTCTCTAAATGCGAATAAACACAAACGATCTTTGTTTTTAACCAGAGGAGCGAAGCGATCAAGTGATCAACTTGATTGATAACCGGATGTACAAATATACAAATATACAAAGCATCTGTGCCCCCTCATGAACATATACATATATATATATATATATATATATATATAATATATTATATATATACACATATATATGTAATATATTATATATATACATTATATAATATATTATATATATATATATACATACACACACACACACATATATATATGTGTGTGTGTGTATATATATATATATATATATATATACACACACAATATATATATATATATATATACACATATATATATGTGTGTGTGTGTGTGTGTGTGTGTATATATATATATACACATATATATATACACATATATATATATGTGTATATATATATGTGTATATATATATACACATATATATATACACACATATATATACACATATATATATGTGTGTATATATATATATATAATATATATTATATATATATACACTATATATATAATATATATTATATATATACACTATATATATATGTGTATATATATATACACATATATATATACACATATATATATGTGTATATATATATGTGTATATATACACATATATATATACACATATATATATGTGTATATATATATATGTGTATATATATATACACATATATATATACACATATATATATGTGTATATATATATGTGTATATATACACATATATATATACACATATATATATACACATATATATATGTGTGTGTATATATATATATATATAATATATATATATACACACACATATATATGTGTGTATATATATATATATAATATATATTATATATATTATATATATAATATATATAATCTCATAAAGTTTTGAGTTATTATAACTTTAATCTTTAATGAATCTTCGTCTCTGCAGACGGGCTTTTGTGGTCGAGCTGTTTCCCTCGGTGCTGACTGTCAGCTGAAGAAGGGGGCGGGGTCTAGTGTCAGTGGGTGGCGTGACACCACCAGCAATGCCCCGCCCCCCAACAAGCCCCGCCCCCAGCTTCCTGTTTCCTCCATATTTGAGAGCGGAGACGACTTCAGCTTCGACCTCTGATTCAAACTATGAAGAGATCAGTTTATTTATTTCTGTTTGTTTGTTTGTGTAAATAAAATAAAGTGAATCTGAACTGTTTTAATGATTCAAACTCACACAGCTTCACTTCATGTTTTTATTGATCAGATTAACAACGAGAATAAAGCATCAGAACAGTAATCATTGAGCAGTTATTGATCTGTGTGATCAATGAGCAGTTATTGATCTGTGAGTTAAAGTATTGATGAACAGAACAAACATGTGACTGCAGTAAAATCATTTCATTGGTTCAGTATAAATGATTAGAGACAGAAGCCCCGCCTGTCAGTGATGACGTCATCACGGCTGCTGTGGGCGGGGCTGTTTGGCGTACTGGATGGCGTCGAGCGCGGCGCCGATGTCGAAGTTTTTGGCCTGAAGGAGACGAGTCAGCCAGCCGCCTTCGTCGGTGAAGCCCATCGACAGCATGAGGGACAAGGACTCCACCAGCCGGGGGTCGGCCTCTGGGGGGTCAGAGGTCACAGCAGAGGTCAGAGGTCACAGCGGGGGAACACGAGCGGAATCACTCGGGTACGGAGGAACGCGGTCTTACCTTGAGGCAGGTGAGGATACAGAGCCGCCTCTCTCAGCCCCGAAGGACCCCGCTGGGCCGGAGGACCCCGGTCCCGGTTCGGGTCCCGGTCCTGCAGGGACTGCAGCTCTCCTGTAGACGGGTCGACCTCTCTGGAGCTCAGGTGAGTCCACTCGTCATCAGAGTCTCTGCTCACCTGCAGGTTCAGATGGATGAAGGTGAATCCAGATTCATGTTAACGACAACATGCAGAAAACTCGTATTCAGGGTTCAGAGGGTCTGTTAGACCTCCATAAACACATGAAGAACTTCTCCCTCACGTGGATCTAAACCTGGTTATGAAGCAGCGGATCAATAACTAACAAGAGAAACGAGCTAAAAACACCGAACCGTCTGCTTTTATACGATAAAACGTCTCAGAATCACATCGATGATGAAAATAAAGTTCTTTGGTTTATTTCATTATTATTTTCTGTGTCAGATGCATCTTAAATAGACGGGGGGGGGTTAGGGTTGGGGGGGTTGGGGGGGGGGTTAGGGTTGGGAGGGAGGGGGGGGGTTAGGGTTGGGGGGGGGGGTTGGGGAGGGGGGGGGGGTTAGGGTTGGGAGGGAGGGGGGGGGTTAGGGTTGGGAGGGAGGGGGGGGGGTTAGGGTTGGGAGGGGGGGGTCGGACTCTGCGGTTGTAATTCAGCGTTTTTAAGCTTTTCATCAGAAATAAAAAGTCTTATTTTCTGTTTCCTTAAACTGTATTTTAACGTTTATTCTCGTATTTTGTCTGTTTTATTCTATTTTAGTTTATTTGTATTTTCTATTTAAACGTCTTTATTTTGCTTTTATTTTCTATCTTTGATGCGTTTTGAACCTCGTGGTTGAAATCTGATGTCATCAGTTTATTTGTATTGTTAATAAAATAAAAAAAGACGCAGCAGACTTCCTGTCAGGTGACTCTTGCAGGTGTGATGTCACTCAAGTCCACCTGGTCTGAACATGTGATCTGAGAATGACTTGGTATGTAAATGAGGTGGGCGGGGCTTGTTGTTTGTCTCAGGTAAAGAAGCAACATCGTTCATGAACTGACCTTTGCCCCCTCATTGGCTCCGCCCTCACTGGCTCCGGCTCCGCCCTCATTGGCTCCGCCCTCACCGGCTCCGCCCTCATTGGCTCCACCCTCGTTGGCTCCGCCCTCATTGGCTCCGCCCCCACCGTTGGCTTCGTCCTCACCACTGGCCCCACCCATCGCTACGTCACCCTCTGCCCCCCTGCTCTGAGGGGGCGGAGTCACCTTGGTCCTCTGACCCTCATGCTCCACATCAATGTCCACGTCAATACCTGGACACAAACATGACATCACTTCCTGTCTTTCTAAACAGCCAATCAGAAATGTTCACTGATGTCAGGTGTTAACAGTGACATCACTCACCCAGTGGGCTCAACATGGCCGCCACACCTTCTCCAATGTTCTTCAGGAAGTCCACGTTGTCCTGAGAGGCTGCAGGGAGGTCAGAGGTCAATCACAGCGACCGGTTATCAATAACCTAATGAGCAGTTTTAAAACAGCTGTGACACTGACCAGAGGGGGCACTGCTGGATGTTCCAGGCCGCTCCTGGTCCTGGTGCTGGTCTTGAGCCTGGTCCTGGTTCAGGTTCTGATCCTGAGTCTGGTTCAGGTTCTGGTTCCAGACGCAGTGTCTCATCCTCTTCATCCATTTCCCCCGAGGAAACCACTGCTGAAACATTTAATAAAACATCCTGTCAGTCACAGAGCGGGGCTGAAATAACCCGGGGAAACAAGTCCTGTCAGTCACAGAGCGGGGCTGAAATAACCCGGGGAAACGTGTCCTGTCAGTCACAGAGCGGGGCTGAAATAACCCGGGGAAACGTGTCCTGTCAGTCACAGAGCGGGGCTGAAATAACCCGGGGAAACGTGTCCTGTCAGTCACAGAGCGGGGCTGAAATAACCCGGGGAAACGTGTCCTGTCAGTCACAGAGCGGGGCTAAAATAACCCGGGGAAACGTGTCCTGTCAGTCACAGAACAGTGAAACAAACAAAATATGTGTCTTTGTCCCTCAGTTCAGTCTGTCAGGCAGCACTGCCCCTCAGCAGTGATACAGTGTACTGACACACCTTGAGTGTTATATGACCTAGTTCCCCTCCCATGATGCCGCTCACCTGCAGTGGGTGCCAGATGGGCAACAGAGCATGCTCAGTGTGCGTCCCTCGTGCCTGGCAGGCGGAGCACAGGTCATAGTTCGGACACACCGAACACTTGAAGCGAGTTCCCACCACGGCGCCGTCGCAGCCGTCACAGGTGACGTTCGGGTGGAGGGTGGGGGGCGGGGCCAGGTGAGGGGGCGGGGCATGAGGAGCTCCAGGGGGAGGAGGAGGGGGGATGAAGGTGAAAGGGGGGAAGGCGTGAAGAGGAAAGTCCCGACGGTGCTCCTTCTTCTCTGTAACAGTTAAATAAAACAGTTAAAGCAGCAGTCAGGTGTCTGTAATCATTCCTCCTGTTCATACTGGATATTAAAAGATCCTTCAAATGTGTTTTCAATGGAAGTGATGGAGGATAAAATCCACAGTGTGTCCACACAGTCATTTAAAAGTCTGTGTGAAGCTTCTATTCAGCTTCAGCAGTCTGAGTTAGTCATATCAAGTGGATATCTGACACATTTACAGTCTTTTTAGCATCAAATTCCCTCTTTGTGTTTCCTCGGACAGTGTTTCCCTGTTGAGCTGCAGGTGGAAGTATAGTAACAAAAAGAGGAACTTTGGCACTAAAAAGACTGTAACGTTGAAAGATATCTACTTGATTTGACTCATTTGGACGCTGAAGCTTCATATTAGCTTCAGACTGTGGATTTTGTCTCCATCACTTCACTTGTTCGGACTCATGAAGGCGACGAAGGTGCACGGAGGAGTTTATGCTGCAGTCTTCTCTGAAACACCGGGGGGGCGTACAAGCAAACACTCTGTGAATAAGCAAGAAGTCATCGAGTGTTACCAGAACTTCAGTGAGGCTGCACTGCTGTACCAGTCTATCTATGATACTGGATATGTAGAGTTGAACTGGGACACTTTGCTCGGCCAGTCGACCTTCCAGCACGTCTTGAGATGAAACGTGTCGCACGCGCCTGGTTAGAAAATCCAGACGTAAACGGCTAAGCGCCACAACAACTTGTGGAGCCTTCGCACTCAACGCAATGACATCATTTCTAGTGCATGGCGGCGACGCTGCGGCGACGCTGCGGCGTCGCTGCGGCGACGCTGCGGTGTCGCTGCGGCGACGCTGCGGCGCACGTAAACCTGCTTCATGGTCAGAATGAACAAGAGGAAGAAAAACATGTCTCAGTGTGAATATTTGAACCTTTGATGAAGAGACGGAACGTGTCGTCCTTCATGCAGGCCAGACCCATCATCAGCTCGTCATCAGACGAAAACGCCACCAGGTCTCCATCTTCATCTGAAATACATCATCTTCATCATCATCATCATCATAGTGAAGTACAAAAGTATTTGCATCAAATACATTTTAAGTACTAAAAGAACTTTTCAGAATGTTTTTTTATTTTACTGGATTATAATTATTGATGTTCAGTTTCCTCCAGATGATCAATAATCTTTAATCTAAAGCTTTGATTAAACATGATGGAGGCGAACGGCAGACAGGTACAAACTGTGTGACCAGGTGTGTTGATGTCAGGTGACCCATTATTATTATTATTATTAATATTATTATTATTATTATTATTATTATTATTATTATGATAACCCCAGTGACAGGTGGAGAGCTGTTTCACTGAGCAGAATCTCCACCTGAAAAACAAAATTTAAACTTAAATATTAACAGAATGAAGCAGCTCAGAGTTCCTAAAACAGCTTTTCATGATTTACACATAAAATTATTCATAAGTGATTTCTGTTAACTTTATTAACTTTATTAACTAACCTCTATAGTTCATATTAAATGTTAACTTTATTAACTAACCTCTATAGTTCATATTAAATGTTAACTTTATTAACTTTATTAACTAACCTCTATAGTTCATATTAAATGTTAACTTTATTAACTTTATTAACTAACCTCTATAGTTCATATTAAATGTTAACTTTATTAACTAACCTCTATAGTTCATATTAAATGTTAACTTTATTAACTAACCTCTATAGTTCATATTAAATGTTAACTTTATTAACTAACCTCTATAGTTCATATTAAATGTTAACTTTATTAACTAACCTCTATAGTTCATATTAAATGTTAACTTTATTAACTTTATTAACTAACCTCTATAGTTCATATTAAATGTTAACTTTATTAACTAACCTCTATAGTTCATATTAAATGTTAACTTTATTAACTAACCTCTGTAAAACATGTTGAACGCGGAGTTCTTCAGATTGTTGAAGACTGATCCGGTTTTCTTGCTCAGATACTCGAAGCTGCAGGAAACGTCCTGATCCACCGCGAACCTCCGGATCTCCTTCACCGCCTCATCCTTCCCCAGCAGGTAGGCCTTCACCGTCACCGACATGCTGCAGAGATACCCGGCCTCTGACCTCAACCACACTCCGGACACACGGACTGCTGCTGGCCGCTCTCAGTGAACCACACTCCGGACACACGGACTGCTGCTGGCCGCTCTCAGTGAACCAGACTCCGGACACACGGACTGCTGCTGGCCGCTCTCAGTGAACCAGACTCCGGACACACGGACTGCTGCTGGCCGCTCTGCTGATCCAGATTCCAGACTCCAAACTTTGTGACGCAGTGTTAAATCCTCTCAGCCTCCTTTATGTTTACTTCCGCGATAAACGTCATCGTCGTCCCGAGAAGTAAATATTGACGTGTCCTCCCATTGGTCAGTCCGTGGAGTTCGGCCCAAAGGACCAATGAGAGGCCGAGGAATGACTAAGCACTTTCCAATGAGGGGATTTCCCCGCTGAGTCACCTGACCAATCAGGTTCAACCGCATCAATAATAACTGTCATCGTTATGAGACTAATTCAGCTCTGAAGGGATAAATAATGTTGAATTATTTATTTAACAGATAAACATCATCAATAAGTAGAAAGTCAGTTTAAATATTCACAGATTATTTTGTTTAACTTTTCTTCTAAAGGTGAAAAATACAGCAAATGTTTATATATTTCATCATTTATTATATTCTCCTCATTCTGTTGCTTATTTGTGATATTTTGTGTCTCAGTGTGTTTAATGTGTATTAAACCTAATTTTAAACATGATCTCATTACATAAACATGATTGTAGTTTTATTTATAATCTGTAATTTGTCTAATTAACTTTCTGTTTTGCAAATTCCATCAAGATAAAATGAAACAAAAACATGTTGTTGCGCTCCAGCTGTTTGGTTCAAATCAAGATCAAATATTATATTTACTGTGTTTCGGTCAGCATGTTGCCAGAAGTTTGTCAGATGTTACATCAGTCAGTGTGATGTCCCTGCAGCCAATCAGCAGCAGAGTTCTTGTCAGGTGACAGTGACTCATCAGTCTTGTGAAGGTGAGTCACTATCACAAGACGAAAGACACAAACAGGACGGCAGCTGGAGGCCGGTTTGGAAACATGATTCAAACTGAGCAGCAGACGTTGCCTGAACACTACATTTCCCATAATGCATCTGCAAACCTCCAGTTTGTAACAAGCAGCAGCTACTGCAGCTTTAAAATGTTTTTCAGGTTTAGTTTTGTGCTCCTCAGTGTGTTTGTGTTGTTGAGTCTGTGCAGTTTTATTTGTATTTTAAAAACTCACCCAGAGACGAATCCTGCTCTCTGGCTCAGGCTGTAAATAATCATCTCTATAAAATAAATATGAAATACTAAAAATACAACAAAACAGTTTGATTAAATATCTGAGCTGATCGAACTAATCAGACCACGATTAGTTCAATAAATCAAACCTAGAAACCTGCCGAGTGTTTGTTAAACAGTTCTGCAATCACCAGCGTAACTTCGGTTCTACAGTCACCAGAGTAACTTCGGTTCTACGGTCACCAGCGTAACTTCGGTTCTACAGTCACCAGAGTAACTTCCGTTCTACTGGCACCAGAGTAACTTCGGTTCTACGGTCACCAGAGTAACTTCGGTTCCACGGTCACCAGAGTAACTTCGGTTCTACGGTCACCAGAGTAACTTCGGTTCTACGGTCACCACCGTTACTTCGGTTCTACGGTCACCAGCGTAACTTCGGTTCTACGGTCACCAGAGTAACTTCGGTTCTACGGTCACCAGCGTAACTTCGGTTCTACGGTCACCACCATAACTTCCGTTCTACTGGCACCAGAGTAACTTCGGTTCCACGGTCACCAGAGTAACTTCGGTTCTACGGTCACCAGAGTAACTTCGGTTCTACGGTCACCAGAGTAACTTCGGTTCTGCGGTCACCAGAGTAACTTCGGTTCTGCGGTCACCAGCGTAACTTCGGTTCTACGGTCACCAGAGTAAATTCGGTTCTACGGTCACCAGAGTAACTTCGGTTCTAAGGTCACCAGAGTAACTTCGGTTCTACGGTCACCAGCGTAACTTCGGTTCTACGGTCACCAGAGTAACTTCGGTTCTACGGTCACCAGAGTAACTTCCGTTCTACTGGCACCAGAGTAACTTCGGTTCTAAGGTCACCAGAGTAACTTCGGTTCTAAGGTCACCAGAGTAACTTCGGTTCTACGGTCACCAGAGTAACTTCGGTTCTACTGGCACCAGAGTAACTTCGGTTCTACTGGCACCAGCGTAACTTCGGTTCTACGGTCACCAGCGTAACTTCGGTTCTACGGTCACCAGCGTAACTTCGGTTCTACGGTCACCAGCGTAACTTCGGCTCTACTGGCACCAGAGTAACTTCGGTTCTACGGTCACCAGCGTAACTTCGGTTCTACGGTCACCAGAGTAACTTCGGTTCTACGGTCACCAGAGTAACTTCCGTTCTACTGGCACCAGAGTAACTTCGGTTCTAAGGTCACCAGAGTAACTTCGGTTCTACGGTCACCAGAGTAACTTCGGTTCTACTGGCACCAGAGTAACTTCGGTTCTACTGGCACCAGCGTAACTTCGGTTCTACGGTCACCAGCGTAACTTCGGTTCTACGGTCACCAGCGTAACTTCGGTTCTACGGTCACCAGCGTAACTTCGGCTCTACTGGCACCAGAGTAACTTCGGTTCTACGGGCACCAGAGTAACTTCGGTTCTACGGTCACCAGCGTAACTTCGGTTCTACGGTCACCAGAGTAACTTCGGTTCTACTGGCACCAGAGTAACTTCGGTTCGACGGGCACCAGAGTAACTTCGGTTCTACGGTCACCAGCGTAACTTCGGTTCTACGGTCACCACCGTAACTTCGGTTCTACGGTCACCACCGTAACTTCGGTTCTACGGGCACCAGCGTAACTTCGGTTCTACGGTCACCAGAGTAACTTCGGTTCTACTGGCACCAGAGTAACTTCGGTTCTACGGTCACCAGAGTAACTTCGGTTCTACGGGCACCAGAGTAACTTCGGTTCTACTGGCACCAGAGTAACTTCGGTTCTAAGGTCACCAGAGTAACTTCGGTTCTGCGGGCACCAGAGTAACTTCGGTTCTACGGTCACCAGAGTAACTTCGGTTCTAAGGTCACCAGAGTAACTTCGGTTCTGCGGGCACCAGAGTAACTTCGGTTCTACGGTCACCAGAGTAACTTCGGTTCTACGGGCACCAGCGTAACTTCGGTTCTGCGGGTACCAGAGTAACTTCGGTTCTACGGTCACCAGCGTAACTTCGGTTCTACGGTCACCAGAGTAACTTCGGTTCTACGGTCACCAGAGTAACTTCCGTTCTACTGGCACCAGAGTAACTTCGGTTCTAAGGTCACCAGAGTAACTTCGGTTCTAAGGTCACCAGAGTAACTTCGGTTCTACGGTCACCAGCGTAACTTCGGTTCTACAGTCACCAGAGTAACTTCCGTTCTACTGGCACCAGAGTAACTTCGGTTCTACGGTCACCAGAGTAACTTCGGTTCCACGGTCACCAGAGTAACTTCGGTTCTACGGTCACCAGCGTAACTTCGGTTCTACGGTCACCAGAGTAACTTCGGTTCTACGGTCACCAGAGTAACTTCGGTTCTACGGTCACCACCGTTACTTCGGTTCTACGGTCACCAGCGTAACTTCGGTTCTACGGTCACCAGAGTAACTTCGGTTCTACGGTCACCAGCGTAACTTCGGTTCTACGGTCACCACCATAACTTCCGTTCTACTGGCACCAGAGTAACTTCGGTTCCACGGTCACCAGAGTAACTTCGGTTCTACGGTCACCAGAGTAACTTCGGTTCTACGGTCACCAGAGTAACTTCGGTTCTACGGTCACCAGAGTAACTTCGGTTCTGCGGTCACCAGCGTAACTTCGGTTCTACGGTCACCAGAGTAAATTCGGTTCTACGGTCACCAGAGTAACTTCGGTTCTAAGGTCACCAGAGTAACTTCGGTTCTACGGTCACCAGCGTAACTTCGGTTCTACGGTCACCAGAGTAACTTCGGTTCTACGGTCACCAGAGTAACTTCGGTTCCACGGTCACCAGAGTAACTTCGGTTCTACGGTCACCAGAGTAACTTCGGTTCTACGGTCACCAGCGTAACTTCGGTTCTACGGTCACCAGAGTAACTTCGGTTCTACGGTCACCAGAGTAACTTCGGTTCTACGGTCACCACCGTTACTTCGGTTCTACGGTCACCAGCGTAACTTCGGTTCTACGGTCACCAGAGTAACTTCGGTTCTACGGTCACCAGCGTAACTTCGGTTCTACGGTCACCACCATAACTTCCGTTCTACTGGCACCAGAGTAACTTCGGTTCCACGGTCACCAGAGTAACTTCGGTTCTACGGTCACCAGAGTAACTTCGGTTCTACGGTCACCAGAGTAACTTCGGTTCTACGGTCACCAGAGTAACTTCGGTTCTGCGGTCACCAGCGTAACTTCGGTTCTACGGTCACCAGAGTAAATTCGGTTCTACGGTCACCAGAGTAACTTCGGTTCTAAGGTCACCAGAGTAACTTCGGTTCTACGGTCACCAGCGTAACTTCGGTTCTACGGTCACCAGAGTAACTTCGGTTCTACGGTCACCAGAGTAACTTCCGTTCTACTGGCACCAGAGTAACTTCGGTTCTAAGGTCACCAGAGTAACTTCGGTTCTAAGGTCACCAGAGTAACTTCGGTTCTACGGTCACCAGAGTAACTTCGGTTCTACTGGCACCAGAGTAACTTCGGTTCTACTGGCACCAGCGTAACTTCGGTTCTACGGTCACCAGCGTAACTTCGGTTCTACGGTCACCAGCGTAACTTCGGTTCTACGGTCACCAGCGTAACTTCGGCTCTACTGGCACCAGAGTAACTTCGGTTCTACGGTCACCAGCGTAACTTCGGTTCTACGGTCACCAGCGTAACTTCGGTTCTACGGTCACCAGAGTAACTTCGGTTCTACTGGCACCAGAGTAACTTCGGTTCGACGGGCAACAGAGTAACTTCGGTTCTACGGTCACCAGCGTAACTTCGGTTCTACGGTCACCAGCGTAACTTCGGTTCTACGGTCACCAGCGTAACTTCGGTTCTACGGTCACCAGAGTAACTTCGGTTCTACGGTCACCAGCGTAACTTCGGTTCTACGGTCACCAGCGTAACTTCGGTTCTACGGTCACCAGAGTAACTTCGGTTCTACGGTCACCAGAGTAACTTCGGTTCTACGGTCACCAGAGTAACTTCGGTTCTACGGTCACCAGAGTAACTTCGGTTCTACGGGCACCACCGTAACTTCGGTTCTACGGGCACCAGCGTAACTTCGGTTCTACGGTCACCACCGTAACTTCCGTTCTACGGTCACCAGAGTAACTTCGGTTCTACGGGCACCAGAGTAACTTCGGTTCTACTGGCACCAGAGTAACTTCGGTTCTACGGTCACCACCGTAACTTCCGTTCTACGGTCACCAGAGTAACTTCGGTTCTACGGTCACCAGAGTAACTTCGGTTCTACGGGCACCAGCGTAACTTCGGTTCTACGGTCACCAGAGTAACTTCGGTTCTACGGTCACCAGCGTAACTTCGGTTCTACGGTCACCAGAGTAACTTCGGTTCTACGGTCACCAGAGTAACTTCGGTTCTACTGGCACCAGAGTAACTTCGGTTCTACGGTCACCAGAGTAACTTCGGTTCTACGGGCACCAGAGTAACTTCGGTTCTACTGGCACCAGAGTAACTTCGGTTCTAAGGTCACCAGAGTAACTTCGGTTCTGCGGGCACCAGAGTAACTTCGGTTCTAAGGTCACCAGAGTAACTTCGGTTCTACGGTCACCAGAGTAACTTCGGTTCTAAGGTCACCAGAGTAACTTCGGTTCTGCGGGCACCAGAGTAACTTCGGTTCTACGGTCACCAGAGTAACTTCGGTTCTACGGGCACCAGCGTAACTTCGGTTCTGCGGGCACCAGAGTAACTTCGGTTCTACGGTCACCAGCGTAACTTCGGTTCTACGGTCACCAGAGTAACTTCGGTTCTACGGTCACCAGAGTAACTTCGGTTCTACTGGCACCAGAGTAACTTCGGTTCTAAGGTCACCAGAGTAACTTCGGTTCTAAGGTCACCAGAGTAACTTCGGTTCTACGGTCACCAGCGTAACTTCGGTTCTACGGTCACCAGAGTAACTTCGGTTCTACTGGCACCAGAGTAACTTCGGTTCTACTGGCACCAGAGTAACTTCGGTTCTACGGTCACCAGCGTAACTTCGGTTCTACGGTCACCAGCGTAACTTCGGTTCTACGGTCACCAGAGTAACTTCGGTTCTACTGGCACCAGAGTAACTTCGGTTCTACGGTCACCAGCGTAACTTCGGCTCTAAGGTCACCAGCGTAACTTCGGTTCTACGGTCACCAGCGTAACTTCGGTTCTACGGGCACCAGAGTAACTTCGGTTCTACGGGCACCAGAGTAACTTCGGTTCTACGGGCACCAGCGTAACTTCGGTTCTACTGGCACCAGAGTAACTTCGGTTCTACGGGCACCAGAGTAACTTCGGTTCTACGGTCACCAGCGTAACTTCGGCTCTAAGGTCACCAGCGTAACTTCGGTTCTACGGTCACCAGCGTAACTTCGGTTCTACGGGCACCAGCGTAACTTCGGTTCTACGGTCACCAGCGTAACTTCGGTTCTACGGTCACCAGAGTAACTTCGGTTCTACGGGCACCAGAGTAACTTCGGTTCTACTGGCACCAGCGTAACTTCGGTTCTACGGTCACCAGCGTAACTTCGGTTCTACGGTCACCAGCGTAACTTCCGTTCTACGGTCACCAGCGTAACTTCGGTTCTACGGTCACCACCGTAACTTCCGTTCTACGGTCACCAGAGTAACTTCGGTTCTACGGTCACCAGAGTAACTTCGGTTCTACTGGCACCAGAGTAACTTCGGTTCTAAGGTCACCAGCGTAACTTCGGTTCTACGGGCACCAGAGTAACTTCGGTTCTACGGTCACCAGCGTAACTTCGGTTCTACGGTCACCAGAGAAACTTCGGTTCTACGGTCACCAGAGTAACTTCGGTTCTGCGGTCACCAGAGTAACTTCGGTTCTACTGGCACCAGAGTAACTTCGGTTCTACGGGCACCAGAGTAACTTCGGTTCTACGGTCACCAGAGTAACTTCGGTTCTACGGTCACCACCGTAACTTCGGTTCTACGGGCACCAGCGTAACTTCGGTTCTACTGGCACCAGAGTAACTTCGGTTCTACGGTCACCAGAGTAACTTCGGTTCTACTGGCACCAGCGTAACTTCGGTTCTACTGGCACCAGAGTAACTTCGGTTCTACGGTCACCAGAGTAACTTCGGTTCTACGGTCACCACCGTAACTTCGGTTCTACGGTCACCAGAGTAACTTCGGTTCTACTGGCACCAGAGTAACTTCGGTTCTACGGTCACCAGAGTAACTTCGGTTCTACGGTCACCAGCGTAACTTCGGTTCTACGGTCACCAGCGTAACTTCGGTTCTACGGTCACCAGAGTAACTTCGGTTCTACGGTCACCAGAGTAACTTCGGTTCTACGGTCACCAGAGTAACTTCGGTTCTACTGGCACCAGAGTAACTTCGGTTCTACTGGCACCAGAGTAACTTCGGTTCTACGGTCACCAGCGTAACTTCGGTTCTACGGGCACCAGCGTAACTTCAGCTCTACGGTCACCAGCGTAACTTCCGTTCTACTGGCACCAGAGTAACTTCGGTTCTACGGTCACCAGAGTAACTTCGGTTCTACGGTCACCAGAGTAACTTCGGTTCTACGGTCACCAGAGTAACTTCGGTTCTACGGTCACCAGAGTGACTTCGGTTCTACGGTCACCAGAGTGACTTCGGTTCTACGGTCACCAGAGTAACTTCGGTTCTACGGTCACCAGAGTAACTTCGGTTCTACGGTCACCAGAGTAACTTCGGTTCTACGGTCACCAGAGTAACTTCGGTTCTACGGTCACCAAAGTAACTTCGGTTCTCTGGTTTCCTGTTCATGAAAAACCTGCACAGAACTCAATAGAATTTATTTTTTATTTTAACACATTTACATGTAAACAGATCAGAGAGGAACACTAATAAACATATCAAATATATAATCAATCAATCAATCTTCACTCATTGGCAAATAAACTAAACGTTCAACATTCTGATCTGATGTCACTTTAATACAGCAGCAAAAAACTTCCTGTTTGGGAAGTTCAGCAGTGGACCAGTCCCCTCTGTGGGTCCATTAATGGTTTTACCTCCGCTGCCCTCTGGTCCCCCCGCCCCCCAGGTACGCTCGCACAGTGTTCATCCCCACATCCTCCATTTTCATCATTATTATTCGTTATTATTCTCCCTACGTGTCTCTTTCTCGTTAGTCGTCCTCGTTACAAACATCTTTCATCTCATCCGACCAGCGACTGTAAACTGTCCTTATGTCTGTTTTAACAACCGCACCAATAAAAAAAATAAATAACAGCAGCTCAGGTGTGTGATGATGTCAGAGTGATGTCAGATGTAGAGGGGCGGTACTGCAGGTAGGACAGGTGTGTGATGATGTCAGAGTGATGTCAGATGTAGAGGGGGCAGTACTGCAGGTAGGACAGGTGTGTGATGATGTCAGAGTGATGTCAGATGTAGAGGGGGTGGTACTGGCGGGAGGTCAGTCTCTTTCTGCAGGTAGGACAGGTGTGTGATGATGTCAGAGCATCTCTCAGACACTGGCTGCAGAACACATGACCACATTTAGTGGAAACCACCAATCGGCCGCTCTCGACTATCTGAAGAGAAGACAAACAGCCAATCAGAAGACAGGACTCTACCTGCTGTCAAGGCATTTACAGGTGTGCGAGAGTCTCACCTCAGAGTACGAGTCCATACAGACGGGACAGCTGATCGTCCCCGGAGTCCACCTGAAGACACACAGAGACTCTACTGAGTTCTTCTACGTCTATTACCTGGCTGAGGTTTGATACCATGTCAGGGATCAGTCTATTACCTGGCTGAGGTTTGATACCATGTCAGGGATCAGTCTATTACCTGGCTGAAGTTTAATATAATGTCAGGGATCAGTCTATTACCTGGCTGAAGTTTAATATAATGTCAGGGATCAGTCTATTACCTGGCCGAGGTTCAATATAATGTCAGGGATCAGTTTATTACCTGGCTGAGGTTCAATATAATGTCAGGGATCAGTTTATTACCTGGCTGAGGTTCAATGTAATGTCAGGGATCAGTCTATTACCTGGCTGAGGTTCAATATAATGTCAGGGATCAGTCTATTACCTGGCTGAGGTTCAATATAATGTCAGGGATCAGTCTATTACCTGGCTGAGGTTTGATACCATGTCAGGGATCAGTCTATTACCTGGCTGAAGTTTAATATAATGTCAGGGATCAGTCTATTACCTGGCTGAAGTTTAATATAATGTCAGGGATCAGTCTATTACCTGGCTGAGGTTCAATATAATGTCAGGGATCAGTTTATTACCTGGCTGAGGTTCAATGTAATGTCAGGGATCAGTCTATTACCTGGCTGAGGTTCAATATAATGTCAGGGATCAGTCTATTACCTGGCTGAGGTTCAATATAATGTCAGGGATCAGTCTATTACCTGGCTGAGGTTCAATATAATGTCAGGGATCAGTTTATTACCTGGCTGAGGTTCAATGTAATGTCAGGGATCAGTCTATTACCTGGCTGAGGTTCAATATAATGTCAGGGATCAGTCTATTACCTGGCTGAGGTTCAATATAATGTCAGGCATCAGTCTATTACCTGGCTGAGGTTCAATATAATTTCAGGGATCAGTTTATTACCTGGCTGAGGTTCAATGTAATGTCAGGGATCAGTCTATTACCTGGCTGAGGTTCAATATAATGTCAGGGATCAGTCTATTACCTGGCTGAAGTTTAATATAATGTCAGGGATCAGTCTATTACCTGGCTGAGGTTCAATATAATGTCAGGGATCAGTCTATTACCTGGCTGAGGTTCAATATAATGTCAGGGATCAGTCTATTACCTGGCTGAAGTTCAATGTAATGTCAGGGATCAGTCTATTACCTGGCTGAGGTTCAATATAATGTCAGGGATCAGTTTATTACCTGGCTGAGGTTCAATGTAATGTCAGGGATCAGTCTATTACCTGGCTGAGGTTCAATATAATGTCAGGGATCAGTCTATTACCTGGCGGCACTGTTGGCCTGTATAGAAGACAACATGGCGGCGTTAAGGGTAGGGGGCGTTACTTCATCTTCATCACTGCTGACGACGTAACTCTCACCTGTGGCGGCTCTCCTGTTCTGAGGACCTGATTGAAGATGTGGGGAGGGGGGGGCAGTGATTAACAGACTGCTGACGACTAACTGGTCAGAAATATTAGATAGAAAGTGTTTTACCTTCATCCACCAGCTGGATCATCACCACATCAAAAAGAGACGACGACAGAAACACAAGAAGAAGAACAAAAGTTAGTTTTTTCCACAATAAGCAGATTAACCAGTTAACTGACCCAATAGTTAAATAATAGTGTGTATCAGTGTGTATAAGTGTGTGTGTGAATATTAGTGTGTGTGTGTGTGTGTATTAGTGTGAATCAGTGTATATTAGTGTGCATCAGTGAGTGTGTATTTTGTCACCAGCACTGAGTCGTTGTTGGTCAGGTCAACAACAGCAGCAGCTTCTGATCCCTCACAGGTCAGATCCACCACCTCCTCCACACCTGCACAGGTACCGGATATTGATTATTGATCAGTCAGGAGTTAACTACTTGCAATATGTGAACCAGCTTCATGAGGTCTGGATCATCTGGATGGTTCTAATTAACAGGTGTGTTTCGTCAGAGCTTAATTGGTGGAATTTCTATCCTACTTAATGCATTTGAGAGCATCAGTTGTGTTGTGGTAGTTTGCTTACTCCTAACAGCCTGTTTCACTACTGCAATGCTCAATTATTTATTTATATATATATATATATATATATATATATATTCATACACACACTCACACACTATATACACATATACACTGTTGAGAAACCATCCTCTGACCTCATGAAGCTTGAAGGTTCAGATACAACAACAATGAGCAAAGCTGATAAAGAAAGAAAATGCCTCGAATGAGCAGCTGTGTCCAAACTTCTGACTGCTACTGTACTTAAATATGCCAATAATCAATAAGCAATCAGAGTGCTGATCAGTACTCACTGTCCTCTGTGTTGTCCATCACATCGATGGTCTCTGTGGTGGGAGCAGGGTCCACATCAGACGCTCTGCTGAGGTTAGCCGTCCTGTTAGCCACCCTGGTAGCGCTAGCCACCCTGGTAGTGTTAGCCGTCCTCCTGGTGTTAGCGGCTCTGCTAGCATAAGCCGCTCTGCTGGTCTTGGTGCTGGGTCTGGAAACCAGAGGACTTCCTGTGGTCCTCCTCTTCCTCTGAGCCTGAACACACATCACATATATGACATCACAGTCATGACATGACAGTTATCCATCCCAGTCACTGACGGACTCTGGCGACGGGGTTTTTCTTCAACTGGAGCTCCTCCTGTCAGCTGTATTGATCTCTGCTGTGTGACTATAACTGTAGCTGTTACCAACGCTGCCTTTCTGCCCAAACGACGCAACTGCTTTAATTATGATGTCCTGCACCGCCACACAGCTACAGAGTTTATGCAGCTTCCTAATTACACCCGACAACCGTCTTTGACTGCTGCCAAGGTTTGAGACCTCATTACATCCAAAGAGACTCACGCCGTGACATCAATGTGAAATACAGAAACAAGACAAACCTGGAAACATGGCGAGTCGACCCCACGCCAAGACAAACCTGGGCGTCATTAATGGAAACATGGCGAGTCGACTCCACGCCAAGACAAACCTGGGCGTCATTCATGGAAACATGGCGAGTCGACTCCACGCCAAGACAAACCTGGGCGTCATTCATGGAAACATGGCGAGTCGACTCCATGCCAAGACAAACCTGGGCGTCATTCATGGAAACATGGCGAGTCGACTCCACGCCAAGACAAACCTGGGCGTCATTAATGGAAACATGGCGAGTCGACCCCACGCCAAGACAAACCTGGGCGTCATTAATGGAAACATGGCGAGTCGACCCCACGCCAAGACAAACCTGGGCGTCATTCATGGAAACATGGCGAGTCGACCCCACGCCAAGACAAACCTGGGCGTCATTCATGGAAACATGGCGAGTCGACCCCACGCCAAGACAAACCTGGGCGTCATTCATGGAAACATGGCGAGTCGACCCCACGCCAAGACAAACCTGGGCGTCATTCATGGAAACATGGCGAGTCGACCCCACGCCAAGACAAACCTGGGCGTCATTAATGGAAACATGGCGAGTCGACCCCACGCCAAGACAAACCTGGGCGTCATTAATGGAAACATGGCGAGTCGACTCCACGCCAAGACAAACCTGGGCGTCATTAATGGAAACATGGCGAGTCGACCCCACACCAAGAAAAACCTGGGCGTCATTAATGGAAACATGGCGAGTCGACACCACACCAAGACAAACCTGGGCGTCATTAATGGAAACATGGCGAGTCGACTCCACGCCAAGACAAACCTGGGCGTCATTAATGGAAACATGGCGAGTCGACACCACGCCAAGACAAACCTGGGCGTCATTAATGGAAACATGGCGAGTCGACTCCACGCCAAGACAAACCTGGGCGTCATTCATGGAAACATGGCGAGTCGACCCCACGCCAAGACAAACCTGGGCGTCATTAATGGAAACATGGCGAGTCGACTCCACGCCAAGACAAACCTGGGCGTCATTAATGGAAACATGGCGAGTCGACCCCACGCCAAGACAGACCTGGGCGTCATTAATGGAAACATGGCGAGTCGACCCCACGCCAAGACAGACCTGGGCGTCATTAATGGAAACATGGCGAGTCGACCCCACACCAAGACCAAACTGGGCATCATTCTGCTTTCACTGCACTGGTCCCCAGTTTCCTTCAGGATGGACCACAAAGTCCTGCTGCTCACATACAAATCCATCAAACCTCCATCCGCACCCTCAGGTCTGCCAGCAGCTTGCCCCTCCAGGCCCCCAGTACTAGGCTCCACACCACGGACCCCCAGTACTAACCCCTGCACCATGGGCCCCCAGTACTAGGCTCCACATCATGGGGCCCCCAATACTAGGCTCCGCACCATGGGCCCCCAGTACTAAGCTCCGCACCATGGGCCCCCAGTACTAAGCTCCGCACCATGGGCCCCCAGTACTAACCCCTGCACCATGGGCCCCCAGTACTAACCCCTGCCTCATGGGCCCCCAGTACTAAGCCCCGCACAATGGGGCCCCCAGTACTAAGCCCCGCACAATGGGGCCCCCAGTACTAAGCTCCGCACCATGGGCCCCCAGTACTAAGCTCCGCACCATGGGCCCCCAGTACTAAGCTCCGCACCATGGGCCCCCAGTACTAACCTATACACCAGTGGGTCCCCAGTACAAACCCCTGCACCATGGGCCCCCAGTACTAACCCCTGCACCAAGGGCTCCCAGTACTAACCTATACACCAGTGGGTCCCCAGTACAAACCCCTGCACCATGGGGTCCCCACTACTAACCTATACAAAAGCACTACAGAGACTCTTTCAGAAAAAGTCTAAAAACCTTTTTCATCTTAAAGGCTTTTCCACACTGGGGGCATTTAGTGTCATTTCTTTGCATTGCTGTGTATGTTGTGTGTAAAAGCCTTAACTCTTATTTTCTATAATCTTTACGTTGTGTATTCTATTATTAATAATGTGGAACTGAAGAGTTTCACTATGAATGATGAGTGCAATACAAATTAAATGTATTATTACTAAAGTCCACAGTTTCATGACATAGAAGAAGAAAACTTACAGAGCTGCTCATATCAGAGACACCAGCCGGGGGATGCTGCAGAGAAACAAGGAGACATGTTAGCATCATGCTGACATCAGAGCTAACAGGTCAGAGCTAACAGGTCAGAGTCAACAGGTCAGAGCTAACAGGTCAGAGTCAACAGGTCAGAGCTAACAGGTCAGAGTCAACAGGTCAGAGCTAACAGGTCAGAGCTAACAGGTCAGAGCTAACAGGTCAGAGTTAACTGGTCAGAGTTAACAGGTCAGAGCTAACAGGTCAGAGCTAACAGGTCAGAGCTAACAGGTCAGAGCTAACAGGTCAGAATTAACTGGTCAGAGCTAACAGGTCAGAGTTAACAGGTCAGAGTTAACAGGTCAGAGTTAACTGGTCAGAGTTAACTGGTCAGAGTTAACAGGTCAGAGCTAACAGGTCAGAGCTAACAAGTCAGAGCTAACAGGTCAGAGCTAACAGGTCAGAGTTAACAGGTCAGAGTCAACAGGTCAGAGTCAACAGGTCAGAATTAACAGGTCAGAGTCAACAGGTCAGAGCTAACTGGTCAGAGCTAACTGGTCAGAGCTAACAGGTCAGAGCTAACAGGTCAGAGCTAACAGGTCAGAGTTAACTGGTCAGAGCTAACAGGTCAGAGTTAACAGGTCAGAGTTAACTGGTCAGAGCTAACAGGTCAGAGCTAACAGGTCAGAGTTAACAGGTCAGAGCTAACAGGTCAGAGCTAACTGGTCAGAGCTAACAGGTCAGAGTTAACAGGTCAGAGTTAACTGGTCAGAGCTAACTGGTCAGAGTTAACTGGTCAGAGTTAACAGGTCAGAGTCAACAGGTCAGAATTAACAGGTCAGAGTTAACTGGTCAGATCTAACTGGTCAGAGTTAACTGGTCAGAGTTAACTGGTCAGAGCTAACATATTAGAGTTATCAGGTTAAAGTTAACTGGTCAGAGCTAACATATTAGGGTTAACAGGTTAAAGTTAACTGGTCAGAGTTAACTGGTCAGAGCTATCTGGTTAAAGTTAACAGGTCAGAGTTAACAGGTCAGAGTTAACTGGTCAGAGTTAACAGGTCAGAGTTAACTGGTTAGAGCTAACTGGTTAAAGTTAACTGGTTAAAGTTAACAGGTCAGAGTTAACTGGTTAGAGTTAACTGGTCAGAGGAAACGGATTAAAGGGATACAAAGTTTGACTCAACTAGCAGTTAGCAGCTAGCTGTTAGCTGCAGTCACTCACCGTTAGTGTTTCCTCTCGTTAGCTGTTAGCAGTTAGCTGGTGTAATTTCAGATTAATTAACAGCTGACTGATTGATTCCCACCGAACAGCTGACGTTAGCATCAGCTGCTGCTAGCCGCTGCCTCTTGTTGTTATATATACATATATATGTATATATGTTTATATTATAAATCTAAATATATATAACCATATATCTATGGTATTGGAAGGCGTATTGTCCTACTTCTACTGCTGCTACTGCTACTGCTTCTTCCTCTTCCTCTTCTTCTTCCTCTTCTTCTTCCTCCTCTTCTTCTTCCTTTTTTATAGCGGCAGGCAGCCAGCCTTAAGGCGCATTACCGCCACCTGCTGCGTTGGAGTATAAACTACAGTTATATGCCTCTAAACAAACACACAAGAAAATAAAATAAATTAAATTTTAAAAAAAAACAATTTCGCTAAACGCTAAATTCTTTTCAGCCCAGTTTCTCTCCTGCTAGCATTGATGCTGCTAGTTTGGTAACGCTAACGGACATTAGCTAACAGCAAGCTACATTACTGTTTTATTCTGGGTACATAAAGCAGCTTTCCTGAAACAAAGAACCATCAGTAAAACTGTTAAAGTGTGAACAGATGAAGCTACAGCAGCTCTACAGACTGGCACATGTTCAGAGAGCCACACCAACCTGGAGGAATATACATTAACAGTGACATCATACATCAGCAAATAATAATAATAATAATAATAATAATAATAATAATAATAATAATAATAACTTTATTTGTATAGCACCATACAAGAAATGCAGCTCAAAAAAGAAAAAAAAAAGGAAAAAAAAACATTAATCAATCAATCAATTATTTATTTATTTATATAGCGCCAAACCACAACAAAAGTCATCTCAGGGCACAGGGGCTCTGTGTCTGTCAGTCTCAGGGGTTTAATACAATCTGCATGAAACTGATTGTATTGATTGATACATACATACTTCTATTGATTGATGATCTACATGAAACTGATTGGAAAACTCAGCTCTGGGCTTCAGCACCAAGTGTTGGACTTCCTCACAAACAGAACCCGGGATTGGTGGTCACACCTCCTCCACTCTAGTGCTCAACACCGGAGCCCCCCAGGGTCGTGTGCTCAGCCCTGTAACCCCCGACTGCAACCCCGACATGGAGAGAACTCACCATCACCACCGTCATCAGCCGGATTTCAAACAACGAGAGTTCATATCAAGAGGAAATCAACAACCTGCTGCCCAACGTCAACAAAACCAAGCAGCTGATTGTTGATTTTAGAAATAAAGAGGCAAAGACACACAGCCATGTCTACATCAGTGGAGCTGAGGTGCAGCAGGTTTTAAGTTCCTGGGTATCAGCACCACAGAGAACCTGTCATGGACATCACACATCTCCACCCTGTAAAAAAGCTCAGAAACGACTTCATGAAACTTAAGAAGGTAAAATTCCATCTCAGGTTCTTGTGAACTTTTCCAAAGGAGCAACATCCTGACTGGAAACGTCACAAACTGGCATGAGATGTGCAGACAGAAGATTAAAACCACCCAGAACATCATCGGTTCCCATCAGCATCAGTGGTCTCGGTGAGGTGAGGAGCCCTCAGAGCCCAAAGGATCCTAAAGACCACAGTCTGTTCACCCTGCTGCCGTCTGCCAGACACACAGAAATATCTGCTGTCGTACCTCCAGACTACAGAGCAGCGTCTTTCCTCCTCAATTCATCCTCTGCACTACAACATAACAATAGCTTTATTTTCATGACTTATTATTTATAAATATATTTATATAATTCCTGTTTGTGTGAGCGGCATCAGGAGGCTCCAGACTACATGTCATTATACAATCTCGTGTTGTAAAATGATAAAAAAATGAATCTTGAATATTTTACTCAGTTTTTAAAATGATTCTTGAAATCTTGAACTTGAAAATATGCATTTGGACAACTACGACTAACTACAAGCTAAATACACAACACATTAAATGTTTAGCATTAATATCTACAGCATCCTCAAATACAATTAAACCCATCTGGGCTGCAGGGGAGCTGCACCGTCGTCCATCTCTCAAGATCTGCAGACGGATGAACACAACAGAACCATCTGCCCTCTGATTGGACAGACTGACTCGGATTCATACATACAATCAAGGTCAAAGTTCGTACTCATAACTTGCAGTTTGTAATTTTAACTTCAGTGTCGCACACACAGGTAGGAACTTTGTGAAACTTCACTGTTGAGAAAACACAAAATATTTCTACAGCTACAAAACTGTTTACACATGTGCAAAGTATAATTACCACCCTGCCATCCACAGTCTGTCAGCACATGTTCAGGTATGTCCCAATCTTAACCTAGAAATAGATATTATGGTATATACACTCACTGGCCACTTTATTTAGATACACCTGTTTAACTGCTCATTAACGCAAATATCTAATCAGCCAATCAAGTCGCAGCAACTCGATGCATTTAAGCATGTAGACACGGTGAAGATAATCTGCTGAGGTCAGAGAGCGAGACTGGTTTGAGCTGATAGAAAGGCAACAGTAACTCAGATAACCACTCGATACAGCTGAGGTATGCAGAACTACATCGACAGAGGACCGGACCCGGTGCAGGTCCTGTCAGCTAAGATCAGGAAACTGAGGCTACAACTCGTAGGGGCTCATCCTGGTCTGATGAGTCTCAATTTCTGCTGCAACATTCAAATAATCGGGTCAGAATTTGGTGTAAACAACATGAAAGCCTGGATCCATCATGCTTTGTAGAAATGGTTCAGGCTGCTGCTGGTGGTTTAATGGTTTGGCTGCTTAGTACCAGCTGAGCATCATTGAAATGCCACAGACTACCAGTACTGTTGATGACCATGTGACCACAGTGTGTCCATCTTCTAACAGCTACTTCCAGCAGAATAATGCGCCATGTCACAAAGATCAAATCATCTCAAACTGGTGTCTTGAACATGACAATGAGTTCATTAAACGGTCTCCACAGTCACCAGATCTCAGTGCAACAGAGCAGCTTCGGGATGTGGTGCAACGGGAGATTCACATCATGGATGTGCAGCCGACACATCTGCAGCAGCTGTGTGATGAAAATCTCTGAAGAATGTTTCCAGCACCTTGTTGAATCTGTGCCACAAAGAATTAAGGCAGTTCTGAAGGCAAAAGGGGGTCCGAGCCGGCACTAGCAAGGTGTTCCTAATAAAGTGATATATATATATCTACCCTTCCTCTAACCTAAGTGTTGTTGTTATTCCAGATTTCCGTCATTATTCTCTGATGAATTAATGATTTTCCTTCTGATCTCTAATTTCAACAACCTCGTTTCTGTCTATTACAACATGTGCTGGTATCCAACAGAGATAAACATCTATTCTCAGCTGCTGCACATTCAATAAAATTATATAAACCACAATTAAAATATTCTCTAAAACTGTTTGTACTGCAGCAGAAGAATCTGGTTTAACGTCGTCCACCACTGAAGACAGTCAGGTCTGCTATTTACACTGATACCCTGTTGGAAATTATGGGCTGTATATGATCCACATGCTCAGTATTTGAGTGTTTTGATGTTTCTGCAGATTGCTTCATCATCTGTGTAGAATCATGACTGTATTCCTGTTCCTGTATTTTCAAAGATATCATTAATCACAATATTAAATAGAATTGGCATGATGGTTCTGTTCCATGACCCGGTTATATAACCTTCCAGCTTGCTGGTTCATTTTAATTCACCATTTTTCCTGTAGAGGAGGTTAGAGCTGTTGGTCTGTAGTTTATCTTTTCCTGGTTTAGCAAATGGTGAAATGAATACCAGGAAGTCTTCCTGCTGTCCACATCTTATTGAAAAGTTTCAACACTATTTCTGACTGATTCTCTGATAATTGTCTCAGAGCAGAATACCTGCTGCCCTCTGATCTCTACCTTTATACCATCCACCTTTTCTTTATCTGTCAGGTCTTCTTTCCTTTGTTTATGTCTGTAAGTGAAGTGATTTCACTGTGAACACTGACTTTTCCATATCTGTTATTGCTAAATTGTCTCCATGTGCAAATTCATGTTATTTCTGAAGTTTCTGAGAGCAAACTTTCTTTCTTTAATAGCCAAATCATTCCACGCTGCGACACTTCTGTTATTCTCTGATGTCAGTTTTATACTCTCTGAGGCAGCTTCATATGTGACCTCACGTGAGCCTTCATCCCCATCATCATCATTTTAATGTTGTTAACTAATTGCCTGCATTCTTTAAATGTGTCCCATTGAGCCTTTCATCTGTATATTGGAGCATTTATTCAGAGAACATTCATTCATATTACTTCTTATGTCATAAATTGACATAAGCAGCAGCTGCTTTCACGTTTATCATCTGATCATCTCTGATCAATGAAACTGATTAAACACGTTATTATCTCATGTTTCTCCTGATGTGATCACACTGAGCTCTCCGTGTTCAGACCCACAGCAGGTTATTATTAGTTATTGATTAGGATATGGTTGTTATTACTTATTGATCATACCTTCAAGTCCACTATCACCTTCACCTTCAATGTCCAGTTTTGTCAGACAGGGACATGTGTACCTGGACTCTCTAGGATCAGGTTTTAGATTTCATTACAAACACAAAGAGAACAGAAGAGAGAGGAGGACTGAAGCCCCGCCCACCTGCAGTCTACCTGTACAGGTAAGGAGTCACAGTCAGAACACAGACAGACAGACAGAGGAGCGATGGATAAAATCAGGAAGTGGCTCCACAAACCCAAGAAGGTAAAAACAATCCAGATTCTTATTATTAATAAAAGTAAAAATATGAAATCTGTTCTGTTGATCAGCTGATTATTATTAATGTTAAAGCTTTAACTTCACTCAGTATGAACTGTACAATATTATAGAAAATCATTTATTACAAATAAAAATATATAAAAATGCAGCCTACAAACTTGTTTTTATATAAATATAATCATGTTTTAACTGTCTGACTCATCTTTGAGTTAATTTAATAACTCAATAAATAAGAAAAGAAACATGAAACTATAACTGTTTAAAATTAGTCTACCTGAGCCAGGTGTGTTCTGAGGATCAGAGGTGGTTCAAGATTCAAGATACAATCAACTTTATTGTCTGTCACACAATAAACGAAATTCTTCTCTGACGCGGCTCAAAGGCAAACGTGGAAACAGCAAAATAAGTTGTAACATCAGTCCTGTTAAAGACAACTGAGGTGTGAGTTTACCTTTATGTGAGGTGTGAGTTTACCTGTATGTGAGGTGTGAGTTTACCTGTATGTGAGGTGTGAGTTTACCTGTATGTGAGGTGTGAGTTTACCTGTATGTGGCCAGTGGGAATTATTTAGGGAGGAAGGTGTTTCTCTTTATAAGTGAACCTTACAGTGTTTTGTCCCTCAGTTTGTCTGCAGGCAGTCTAATTGAGTCTGAAAAGAAAAGTTGAACCTGAGACGTCCACGTGCTGCTCAAACACCTGAGAGGACACCTGCTTTCATCACGTGTTTGTCTTAGAGAGTCTGGCTGAGTTCATGACAGGAAATTCATTTAAAGAGGTGCCATAACTGATAAATAATTTATAATCTGTTAATAACTAATTTGGGGTTGTTGCTGTTTGTCCCAATGTAGTTTACAGTAAACATCACTGTTTAAGTTAATATAGCAGCCAGTGTTACACACAACAGGCTGTAGCTAAAAACTGTCACAAATTTATTGTTTGTTGTATAAAAAGATGTGCAGATAACATCTACAGGTTTTAGGGACAGGATGTGATTTTTGTGATATTACGTAAGTGAAAAAAGGCAGTCCTTGAGATTTGATTTATGTGGGAGTTAAAGGACATATCCTGATCAAAGATAACTCCCAGATTCCTTACGGTGGTGCTGGAGGCCAGGGTAATGCCATCCAGAGTAGCTATATCATTAGATAATGTGTTTCTAAGGTGTTTAGGGCCAAACACAATAACTTCAGTTTTATCTGAATTTAGTAGCAGAAAATTGCAGGTCATCCAGGTCTTTATGTCATTAAGGCATGTTTGGAGTTTGTTTAACTGATTGGTTTCATCAGGCTTCACTGATAAATATAATTGGGTGTCATCTGCATAACAATGAAAATTTATGGAGTGTTTCCTAATAATATTACCTAAAGGAAGCATATATAAGGTGAATAGAATTGGTCCAAGTACAGAACCTTGTGGAACTCCGTGTCTAACTTTTGCCTTCATGGAGGATTCATCATTAACATGTACAAACTGAAATCGGTCTGATAAATAGGACTTAAACCAGCTTAATGCAGTTCCTTTAATGCCAATTAAATGTTCCAGTCTCTGCAAAAGGATTTGATGGTCAATTGTGTCGAATGCAGCACTAAGATCTAACAGGACAAGTATAGAGACAAATCCTTTGTCCGATGCAGTTAGGAGGTCATTAGTGACTTTCACCAGTGCTGTCTCTGTGCTATGATGCCTCTAAATCCTGACTGAAAATCCTCAAATAAACTATTGCTATGTAGAAAGTCACATAACTGATTAGAGACTGCTTTCTCAAGGATCTTGGATAGAAATGGAAGGTTAGATATAGGTCTATAATTGGCTAAAACACCTGAATCAAGAGTAGGCTTCTTAAGAAGAGGTTTAATTACAGCTACTTTAAAGGACTGTGGTACATAGCCTGTTACTAAAGACAGATTGATCATATCTAGTAAAGAAGTGCTCACTAAGGGTAAGGCTTCCTTAAGCAGCCTAGTTGGGATGGGATCTAAGAGACAGGTTGATGGTTTAGCTGAACAAATCATTGAAGTTAGTTCAGACAAGTCTACTGGAGAAAAACAGTCTAAATATATGTCAGGATTTACTGCTGTTTCTAAGGTTCCTGTGTTTGGGGAGAGAACGGTGCCTGTTGAGGGCAGGAGGTGGTTAATTTTGTCTCTAATAGTTAGAATTTTATCATTAAAGAAGCTCATAAAGTCGTTACTACTGAGAGCTATAGGAATACATGGATCAGTAGAGTTATGACTCTTTGTCAGCCAAAGTGCTGAAAAGGAACCTAGGGCTGTTTTTATTCTCTTCTATTAATGCTGAGTAATAGGCGGCTCTGGCATTACAGAGGGCCTTCCTATATGTTTTAAGACTATCTTGCCAGACTAAGCGACATTCTTCTACTTTGGTGGAACGCCAAATCCTTTCATATTTTCGCGATGTTTGCTTTAATTTGCAGGTTTGGGAGTTAAACCATGGAGCTAACCTCTTATGTTTTATTATCTTCCTTTTTAAGGGGGCGATGGAGTCGAGTGTTATTCGTAATGAGCCTGCAGCACTATCAACAAGATTATCAGTTTGGGAGGGACTAAAGTTAACATAAGAGTCCTCTGTAGTATTGAGACATGGCAGTGAATTCAGTACTGATGGAACTGCTTCCTTAAATTTATCTACAACACTATCAGAGAGACATCTAGTGAGGACATTTTTATCTAATGGTGTGTAATCCAGTAATAGGAATTCAAAAGTTATTAAAAAATGATCTGATAAAATAGGATTTTATGGAAAAATTATTAAATGTTCAATTTCGATGCCATAAGTCAGGACAAGGTGGAGGGTGTGGTTCAGACAGTGAGTGGGATTATTTACACACTGAGAGAAGCCAGTTGAGTCTAATAATGAGATAAATGCAGTGCTGAGACTGTCACTATCAACGTCCACATGAATATTAAAATCACCTACTATAATTACTTTATCTGTACGAAGGACTAAATACGACAAAAACTCTGAGAATTCAGATCAGAGTTCAGAGTACAGACCAGGAGGACGGTTCACTAGAACACATAAAACTGGCTGTAAAGTTTTCCAGGTTGGCTGAGAGACTAAGAACAAGACTTTCTAATGAGTTATAATGAAGTTCAGGTCTAGAGTTGATAATGAGGCTGCGACTCCTCCTCCTCGGCCAGTGTCTGGAGGAATATGAGTATTAATATGACTGGGGGGACTGGATTCATTTAGACTGACATGTTCTTCATGACACAGCCAGGTTTCAGTAAGACAATCAATCAATATGATGATCTGAGATTAAATCGTTTACTAAAACAGCTTTAGATGACAGAGATCTAATGTTCAAGAGTCCACATTTAATTCTCTTATTTTGTTGAACTGTTGGAGGAGTGGTTTTAATTTTTATTAGATTTTTATGAATGACTCTTCTTTTATATACTTTGGATTTAATTGATTTATGTGGTCGGGGGACAGACGCAGTCTCTATGTGGTTTTGGGGACAGACACAGTCTCTATGTGGTTTTGGGGACAGACACAGTCTCTATGTGGTTTTGGGGACAGACTCGGTCTCTATGTGGTTTTGGGGACAGACTCGGTCTCTATGTGGTTTTGGGGACTGACGCAGTCTCTATGTGGTTTTGGGGACAGACACAGTCTCTATGTGGTTTTGGGGACAGACTCGGTCTCTATGTGGTTTTGGGGACAGACGCAGTCTCTATGTGGTTTTGGGGACAGACACAGTCTCTATGTGGTTTTGGGGACAGACGCGGTCTCTATGTGGCTTTGGGGACAGACGCGGTCTCTATGTGGTTTTGGGGACAGACGCGGTCTCTATGTGGTTTTGGGGACAGACGCGGTCTCTATGTGGCTTTGGGGACAGACGTGGTCTCTATGTGGTTTTGGGGACAGACGCAGTCTCTATGTGGCTTTGGGGACAGACGGGGTCTCTATGTGGTTTTGGGGACAGACGCGGTCTCTATGTGGTTTTGGGGACAGACGCGGTCTCTATGTGGCTTTGGGGACAGACGCGGTCTCTATGTGGTTTTGGGGACAGACGCGGTCTCTATGTGGTTTTGGGGACAGACGCAGTCTCTATGTGGTTTTGGGGACAGACGCGGTCTCTATGTGGTTTTGGGGACAGACACAGTCTCTATGTGGTTTTGGGGACAGACGCGGTCTCTATGTGGTTTTGGGGACAGATGCGGTCTCTATGTGGTTTTGGGGACAGATGCGGTCTCTATGTGGTTTTGGGGACAGACACAGTCTCTATGTGGTTTTGGGGGACAGACGTGGTCTCTATGTGGTTTTGGGGGACAGACATGGTCTCTATGTGGTTTTGGGGACAGACACAGTCTCTATGTGGTTTTGGGGACAGACACAGTCTCTATGTGGTTTTGGGGACAGACGCAGTCTCTATGTGGTTTTGGGTGGGTAACTGCTCTAATGGAGGTGCAGAGAAGCGTGTAGGACTGCAGCTCTGCTTCCTGGTCTCAGCTCTGGGTTGTCATGGTTTTGGTCTACTAATAAACTCAGCCATATTTCTAGATATGAGAGCAGCTCCATCCAGAGTGGGATGTATGCCGTCTCTCCTAACCAGACCAGGTCTTCCCCAGAAAGTCTGCCAGTTATCTATGAAGCCCACATCGTTTGCTGGACGCCACCTCGACAGCCCGCCAAGCTAATGATTGGTTTTCCGTGGTGTGGAGCTGCACTTCCAATTCACTGAGCCTCACCTGCAGTACTGCAAATAAATTACACTTATTACACGTATCACTATCACTAAAGGAGGCAGCGGAATAACTAAACATAAGACACACCAAGCAAGACAGAGCAGGAGAGCGAGAGGGAGAGAGAGAAGCCATCGCTAACTGCTTAGCTAAGTTAGCTGCTAAGATAACTGCTGAGCTAAAATAACTAACAACTGTGGGATTAGTAAGAAAAGTCGCTAAAAGAAGGAGAGAGCTAAGAGTGCTTGAGTTGAACTAGTGTAAGTTTAAATGTACAGCAGGTATTAATCCGCAGTAATGAAAAAAATAGCAAAATTAACTGAGTTGAGAACAGCAAAAACGCTATCAGTAAACACAGTCAGCAACCATGACACAATACGCTTATCGCAGCTCGTCAGCTCGTCAGCATGTCAGCCAGCACCAGTCACATGTGGTCATTTAGACTGTCGGTGGCTGACTTTTTGGGGACAGGGATGATGGTGGCTGACTTAAGCAGGGTGGGATGATGGCTTGTGCTAGGGATAAATTAAAGGTGTTAGTGAAGACTGCTAAGAGCTGGTTAGCACATGCTTTGAGTACTTTCCCAGGTACTCCATCACGGCCGGCAGCCTTCCTCAGCTTCACTGATCTAAGCACCTGTCTCATGTTCCTGTATAATGAGCGGACAGGTGCTGATGGTAGGTGGAATCGGCGTGTCCGAGTTTAGTCTTTTTAGCTCAAAATGGGCAAAGAAACAGTTCAGTTTCCCTGCCAATGAGGCATCTGCGTTGGCAGTTGTTGGATTGCTGCCTTTATAATTAGTAAAGGTCTGCATATGACTGACAGAACCTCTAGATCAGGGAAACATCGACTGTCTATGATTCGGCTGCGTCTACGCCAGTCATTGTGCACATAAATGCAGAGTCTTCTTCTTCTGCTCTCACCGGAGTCTTTGTTTCTGGTCTGTTCCTTGGCGGTGGATCGTGCAGCCTGCTAGCTGTACTGCAGTGTCGGGGATCGACGGCTGAAGCAGGTTTCTGTTATTATCGTCACACAACAATTTTGGGTGAAACTGTTTGCAGCAAACGGCGGCTCCAGCGAGTCCATTATGGGAGTGATGGTGGCGTTAGAGAGGAAGATGGTTTGTGTGGTTGTTTCCTCAACCTGGTCAGCGGTCCTGCTTTCTCTCCCTGCACCGTCTCCACGGAGACCCCGGTGGGCTCACATGACTGAGTGAGTGTGAATGAGTGAGTGAGTGTGTGTGTGTGAATGAGTGAGTGTGAATGATTAAGTGAGTGTGAATGAATTAGTGTGAATGAGTGAGTGAGTGAGTGTGAGTGAGTGTGTGTGTGTGTGTGTGTGAATGACTGAGTGAGTGAGTGTGAATGAGTGAGTGAGTGAGTGAGTGTGAATGAGTGAGTGAGTGAGTGTGAGTGAGTGAGTGTGAGTGAGTGAGTGTGTGTGTGTGAATGAGTGAGTGTGTGTGTGTGAGTGAGTGAGTGAGTGTGAATGAGTGAGTGAGTGTGAATGAATGAGTGAGTGTGAATGAGTGAGTGTGAATGAATGAGTGAGTGAGTGAGTGTGTGTGAATGAATGAGTGAGTGAGTGAGTGTGAATGAGTGAGTGAGTGTGAATGAATGAGTGAGTGTGTTAATGGCATAAATGCAGTCCATTTACTATCCATCTACTTTTTCTTCAGTTTGGTTCATTAAAATGAATTAAATTAAAACATTTAGACCATTTAAGTGTAAATATATAATTTTTTAAGAAAACTGAGCAGATAATCATTAATAAAATATTTTATTCAGTCATATTCATGTGTGAATTAATTAATTTTGATCTAAAATCTAATTTTGATTTCACTTTCTTGAAACTAATGAGCTCAGACAAAAGTACGAGGAAACAAACTTGTGTCCATGTAGTGAGAATGACGTAACCCTGTTAAACAGCTGGACAAATGATAGCATCATAATATATAATGTAATATAATCAAATATAATGTAATATAATCAAATATAATGTAACATAATCAAATATAATGTAATATAATCAAATATAATGTAACATAATCAAATATAATGTAACATAATCAAATATAATGTAATATAATCAAATATAATGTAACATAATCAAATATAATGTAATATAATCAAATATAGTGTAATATAATCAAATATAATGTAACATAATCAAATATAATGTAATATAATCAAATATAATGTAACATAATCAAATATAATGTAACATAATCAAATATAATGTAATATAATCAAATATAATGTAACATAATCAAATATAATGTAACATAATCAAATATAATGTAATATAATCAAATATAATGTAACATAATCAAATATAATGTAATATAATCAAATATAATGTAATATAATCAAATATAATGTAACATAATCAAATATAGTATGTAATTTAATATCATCACATCTCCTGAACAGCTAGTACTGGTTATTACTTGTTACTGGTTAACTTTGGTTATATTTCTTATTACTGGTCTGGCAGTATGACCAGTAGTACTGGTTATTACTTGTTACTGGTTAACTTTGGTTATAATTTCTTATTACTGGTCTGGCAGTATGACCAGTAGTACTGGTTTTTACTTGTTACTGGTTAACTTTGGTTATATTTCTTATTACTGGTCTGGCAGTATGACCAGTAGTACTGGTTATTACTTGTTACTGGTTAACTTTGGTTATAATTTCTTATTACTGGTCTGGCAGTATGACCAGTAGCACTGTCATACTGTCTCTGTGGACTCTGTCTCTTATTAGTTGTTGATTATATTATTAGTTAATATGAGTTCATGAGTTAATCATATTTATCAGTGTGTCTCTGTGGACTGTTAGTTATTATTAGTTATTGTTTGTCATTATTAGTTAATATTAACTAATGTTACTTAATATTAATTAATATGTATTGTGTGTAGTTAATGAGTAAATATTATTGATCAGTGTATCTCTCTGTGGTCTCTCTCAATCAGGATGTAGAAACTGTTATTCGACCTTTGACCTCAGCGAAGACTTGTCAGGTCTGTGATGATGTCACCGTTACCCTGGAGACACTGAGCCCCGCCCCCCAGAGGCTGGATTCTCTGCTGTTTTTCCCCAGGTGATGATGTCATAAAACCTTTAAAACCTGCAGATCTTTCTTACTGATTGTTGAGTGTTGACAGACCTGCAGTGGAGGATCTGACCAGGACTGTATGATATCGGTCAATGATTTATTAAAGCTAATTCCAACAGTGCAGCACAGTAGACAGAAATAATATGACTGGAGATATCAGCTACTGAAGAGGGACTGATCCCCATGTGACAGATGGTGGCAGCTGTGCAGGTGTTCCTCTGAATCCACGTCCACTTCCACAGGCTGATAAGCATGCGAAAAGACCAGTTAAATAGTTTGCCTCCAGCTAATGTGACAAACGGGGCCTCTGTGTTAGGCAACTTCAATACTCTGGCTTACATTTGTTTTGTATTTTCCTTTTGGTTTTGTCAACCTTGAGAACTGTCACTCTTGGTGCGGTTCAATCACTCCTGCTCCTCATTTTCTGCTGCTTCCTTTAAGGCGTATGTAGCTGGGTTTGCCTTCTTGTCAATATGCTGTGTGTTGCTGTGAGATCACCTATTGATATGGTGATGTTGTTTATAGTTAATAAGTTAACTATTAATCAGAGTTCCAAATTGATAGCTTAGTAAATTTGAAGACTGAATTTGGCTGACCCAAGGGTGGTGCCCTGTTATTTTTAATTATTATTAATAATCTCTATCGATTTTAATCATTAATTATTATCTTTAATAATCAGTAATTATTGCCGATAGCCAAACTTGTAGCCAAGGCCCAACAAAATGGTGCCCCGTGTGAGGCAGAGTATTGTTGGCAATTATTCATAATTGTGCAATATTAATTTCAGCATAATCTTAGACAATCCAAAATCCTTTAGAGTCAACACAACTAGTCTGCCACAGGAGTAGATATCTAGCTGTACTTACAAACAAGTGCAGTGTGGTTCAAATCGAATTTAGCTAAAGCAATTAATAACCCAAATTAAAACAGGGAAACAGGTTAATATCATATGTTTATCTATGCAAGGCTCCTTTCATATGTTGATTTGTGCGCCCTCCTGTGGCCGGTGGTGGTAAATATAGTGACCGGAAGATGTCAGCTCGTCCCTTTTTCCACTGATGATCTCAAATTTGGGCAAGGAGCTGTACTTGACTGTAGCCAAACCTGTAGCCAAGGCCCAACACCTGAAATACACAAGTTTGTTTATTGTTGTCAGGGAGCTGCTGCAGACTCCGCCCTCACAGGAAGCACACCTTCATCCTGCCCCCTGTGACATCATCAGTGTCAGACCTGCCAGGGGCGGAGCCTCAGAAACATCAGCATGTTCTCCTCGACTTCCCGTCCGACCTTTTGTGAAAATGAGAGACAGCTCGTCCCTCCCGTCCTCTCCAGGTGCAGGGGGGGGGCGGAGGCGTCTCCCCTGCTCCCTGCCCTGCTCCCCTCTGTTGGGGAGGAGAAGCTGGAGGTCCCCCCCTTTCTCATCGACTCCCTCCGCTCTGTCACGCCTCTGGGTGGAAGCAGCTCTGCAGAGAAGCAAAACCAGCTGCCGCCCCCCCGCCTGTTCCAGAGGGGAGGGGGAGGGTGAGGAAGAGGAGGAGGAGGAGGGGGAGGGGGAGACAGGTGAGGACGGAGATTCGGAGCTGCTGTGTTTGGACAGCTGGAGCTGCTGTCAGCTGACTCCCTGCAAGTGTTCCAGGTATGTTATTTTACACTTAAAACACTCAGATGATCAGCTGACTGTTATCAGTATTAAAGTGTCAAACTTTTAAAAATGTGTATTTTGCAAAAAAATTAAATAAAAGGGATAAAAACAAAGAATCAGAAATAAAAGATTAAAACATGAGTGATAACAGCTCTGATATAAAGCTGAAGAAGACTGATTATTGATTATTGGTCTGTTGCACTGAAGTTATTTTCATAGCAAACAACTAAAACATTGAAACACTTTTAAATATCAAACTGAGTCACACAGACATACCTGAGCTATCAGCAGTTTTCACTGATCTTCATCCCCCTGTCAGGTGTCCCAGCGCTCCTCCATATGAAGAAGATGTTCAGACAGTTTCTTCATTCAACAAACACCACCAGGGATCAACTGCACTGTCTCAGAGGACAGTTGCCCAGGAGACAGACACCCAGGAGACAGACACCCAGGAGACAGACGTCAAGGAGACAGACACCCAGGAGACAGACGTCAAGGAGACAGACACCCAGGAGACAGACACCAAGCAGACAGTTGACCAGGAGACAGACACCAAGGAGACAGACGTCAAGGAGACAGACACCCAGGAGACAGACACCAAGCAGACAGTTGACCAGGAGACAGACACCAAGGAGACAGACGTCAAGGAGACAGACACCCAGGAGACAGACGTCAAGGAGACAGACACCCAGGAGACAGTTGACCAGGAGACAGAGGGGGACAGTGAGGAGAGTTTACCCAGAGTAAGAGCTCTACAGCTGGGTGAAAGCTCCGGGCTCTACCCCAGTCTGAGTCAGTGGAGGATCACAGCTGGCACTCAGGTGAGATGACTCAATCACGTCTGTTCACCTAAAACTGTCCCTGACTGTTTCTGATCTGCCTCTCATGTGACCAGCAGCCAATCAGCAACCACTCTGAAGAAATCTTAAATTCATAGAGTTCAAGTTTTACTTTACACTCATTGATCCCTAAATGATAAAACAAACTATTTACTATTCAACTTTAAAATATTTAAACTTCACTCCCACTGACAGTTATCTCATTACCTGAAACTTCAGCTGCTTTCAGGACACGTTAACATGTTCTGCAGCTTCACCTGAGTGTTCAAGCTCAATGTTTCACACTCTCACTCTCCTGTCTGGACCTTTGTTTCCTCGAGGCTGAACTGAGCAAGAAACAGAAACAGGAAGGCCACAACTTCCACACTTGTTTCCATGGCAACAACAGTGATGATCACCTGCAGCAGCTCTGTGTGATGATCTCAGGTGAGAGCACCTGTCCTCATCTGTCCTCTCTGTCTCCACCTGTCCTTTCTGTCTCCACCTGTCTCCACCTGTCCTCACCTGTCTCCACCTGTCCTCTCTGTCTCCACCTGTCTCCACCTGTCTCCACCTGTCCTCATCTGTCCTTTCTGTCTCCACCTGTCCTCTCTGTCTCCACCTGTCTCCACCTGTCCTCTCTGTCTCCACCTGTCTCCACCTGTCCTCATCTGTCCTTTCTGTCTCCACCTGTCTCCACCTGTCCTCATCTGTCCTTTCTGTCTCCACCTGTCTCCACCTGTCCTCATCTGTCCTCTCTGTCTCCACCTGTCTCTACCTGTCCTTTCTGTCTCCACCTGTCCTCATCTGTCCTTTCTGTCTCCACCTGTCTCCACCTGTCCTCTCTGTCTCCACCTGTCCTTTCTGTCTCCACCCGTCTCCACCTGTCCTCACCTGTCTCCACCTGTCCTCTCTGTCTCCACCTGTCCTCACCTGTCCTCTCTGTCTCCACCTGTCCTCACCTGTCCTCTCTGTCTCCACCTGTCCTCTCTGTCTCCACCTGTCCTCACCTGTACTCACTTGTCTCCACCTGTCTCCACCTGTCCTCACCTGTACTCACCTGTCCTCACCTGTCTCCACTTGTCCTCACCTGTCCTCACCTGTCTCCACCTGTCCTCACTTGTCTCCACCTGTCCTCACTTGTCTCCACCTGTCCTCACCTGTCTCCACTTGTCCTCACCTGTCCTCACCTGTCTCCACCTGTCCTCTCCTGTTCTCTATTTGTCCTCTTTGTCTCCACCTGTCCTCACCTGTCCTCACCTGTCTCCACCTGTCTCCACCTGTCCTCACCTGTCTCCACCTGTCTCCACCTGTCCAGGTGTATCAGGTGAGCAGACTGACTGTGCTGCTGATTTGAGCTTCATCCTGAAGAAGGTGTTTGAGTCCACCTCCTGCAGTAAGAGGACAGGTGAGAAGATCAGGGAGAATATATTCAACCACCTGAGTCTGTGTGTGTTCAGGTGAGCTGCAGGTGGATCTGTGTTGTAAATTGATGTTTTTTCTGCAGATCGTCCGGTTGAATCTTGTAGCTTCTGTTCAGAGGAGTTCAGCATGCAAATCAGGAAACATCACTGCAGAAACTGTGAGCAGGTAACAACTAAACTCTCAGAAACCAGGACTAGTGAAAACTCTGAGTTTGTTCACCTTGAGATGAAGGAAACGCAGGGTTTTCAGTTCCAGAGAGAGAGGTGACTTAAACTCAGGGTCCGTTACCATGGTAACTTAAGAGTTAGTTAATGACCCAGAGATTCCAGAACAGCTGATCAGAGTCAGTTCAATCAACTCTGAATAGAGTTAAACTCACATGTGATGAATGAAAAAAGCCATCATTAATGGAGCTCCGATACTACGGGTCGCCATGGCAACAGGTAAATGAAAGGCTGAGCCTCGATTTTAATCCAGTGGACGTAGAGATATTAATGTATGTGGACAGAGTCTGAGTCAGAGCGGGAAACGTGTCAATAAAGTTTTATTCAGTGTCGTCCATTAATTCATCATTTACCAGACTTACATTTCCTTAATGATGATAAAGTGGAATCTGACTGTGTATCAGGCTGCAGCTACGTTTTAAATATATTTGTTCAGATTTAATTTGACGGACAAACACAGGAAGCAGCGACTGAAGATGAAAAGTATCGTAAAAGATTTAAAACATAAATAGATCAAAGACACAGAGACGTGACTGTAGCTCACAGTCTGATCAATAATAATGTGTTTGCTGATTTGTACTTGAAAAGGCGTCGAAGTTTGAACAGTAGATTGTTTATTTCACATGAACATGACAGTTTACACAACTTTGCGTTTGGCTCTTGTTTCACAGCAAATAAACCCACAATATAGAGAGTTCAAAATCCTCTATGATCTGACTTTTTAGATGCATAAAAGCAAGACCATTCAAAAAAATAGTACACAAACATTTTAGCATGTTTTGCTTAATAGTGTGTGATTACAAGCCATATTTTTTCGACCTTTATTTAAATATTAATGTCCGTAACACAGAACATAGAACATCATTAAAAAGTCCTTGTCTATACTCTAGCATTTAGACATTCAAGTACAAATAACTGGAGTCCATCTTTGTAGGAAAATGTCCATCTTTATTTGCAGTTTTGCTGTCATATATTTTATTGTATAGACTTGTTTCAGTCTCTGAGTCCATTGAATGTGTGTCAGTGAAAGTGTTTTCCTCCAGTTTATAGTTATCTTTCTCCTGGCAAACAATAGAAGTATGCGTAATGTATATCTTTGGTCTTTGCCTGTTACATTTTCAGTGGTTCCCCAAGTAAAAATAACATAGGCTCCATTGGGATGGCAATTTTCATGATTTTTTCAATCTCCTCCTTTATGTCTTGCCAAAACACCTGTTGTACTGGAAAGTCCCAGAAGATATGTGAATGATCTCCAATCATCCCACATTTCCTCCAACACAAAGCTGAGAATGAGCCTTTATCATACACAGAAACTATCAATGGAGTCCTGAAAAATCTCATTTTTATCTTCCAATCGAATTCTTTCCATAGGTGACTGTTAATACCATTGTGGCAACTCATACAGATATCCTCCAAGATCCTCAAAACGAATATTTCATTCTAACTCCCATTTCTCTTTCACATGAAGGGTATTTTCTGCCATGTGGGCTGTTAACAATCTATAGATATGGGAGACATGGTTTTTGGTTGGACGGTGTTTTTCTATTACACTAATGGTATAATGGTGCTCAACACTTTTTGGGTCTCTACTAATCTTTTCCCACTCTGTATGGCTTTTAATGTAGTGCCTTATTTGTAGGTATTGGAACAGATCATTTGGAGGTAATGTAAACTGATTTTGGAGTTGAGCGAAAGATTTAATTTCACTACCCTCAAAAAGCTGGTTTACTGTACTCAAGCCTTTCATTGCCCAGCGTCTGAATCCACTATCCCACATTGATGAAAGAAAATCTATATTGCCAGCAGGAGCTGCTCTGCCCAGCCTCTCTTTAACTGTTGCCCATACTTGCAAAGTGTGTCTGATCCATTCATTTGTTTATTTTAAGTTTATTCCAAAACTTTTTATTCAAGAAAGGTAAGAATGACAGACTTATCCCCTGGGCTGAACTCTGCTCTGTCTGGACTCATCCGGTCTCCTGGTTATTATTAATCCATTCTACCACAGCACTGAGTTGAGTTGCCCAGTAGTGATATTTAAGGTTTGGGAGACCCAGGCCTCCCCCTGTCCTCTGATGAGCACAGTGTTTCCAATCTTATTCTGGGCCTTTTGTTTTGCCATATAAATTTGGATATGAGTTTTTCCAGCAGAGTAAAAGTTGACATGTGTATCCATATGGTAAAGACTGAAATAAATAAAGAAGTCTGGGTAGTATGTTCATTTTCACTGTTTCTGTTCTACCACATAGAGAAAGTGGAAGGACATCTCATCTTGTGAAGTCTTCCTTTATTTAAGTAGCTTAAAGAATTGTGTAGAGCTTGGTGTAAATGTGATTCCCAGATATCTAAAACCCTGCTGAGAGTGCCAAAATGACACTATATCATTTAATTGTGAGGGCCAGGTTCCAGATGTCATTATCACCTCTGATTTACTTTCATTAACTTTGTATCCTGATATTGGACCATATGTATGTAGACAATGCAAAAGTGCAGGGACTGAAGTTCATCCCTTCAGAGACTGTTAAATCAATAACAAGGCTGAGGAACATCATTGTTCATAAAGATCTTCCTCATGTGGTGTTGTGATGATGATGATGATGATGCAGAGCGCTGTCTAACACGTCAGCTGGGTTGAGATCTGGTGACTGTGAAGGTCATAACATGTGATTCACATCATTTAATCCTCATCAAACCATCCTGGAAGAGACCACTCCCATCAGGATAGACATGTTTCATCACAGGATAAAGCTGATCACTCACAACTACTTTGTATTGATTAGCAGTGACCCTTCCCTCTAAGGGAAAAGTGGACCCAGGCCATGCCAGCATAACAGAGCCCCCAGACCCCCTCACTGTAGGGGTCCAGCATTCAGACTTGGACCAGGTTTTCCTTTAGTGTGTCACCAGTCTGTAAATGTGAAGTCTCTTTCTTTGGGGTGATGAGAGCACCAAACATCTTCTAACCCTAATTCTTCCATCATCCCCAGAAGGGTCTTGCTTTTTTTTGAGTTTGGGCCTGTTGTCTGCAGATAGTCTGTCTAATTTCCTGTCTAGTATGCAATTCAAATCTCCCCGTTAGAATCATTCCCTGCCTTCTTCAGCTAGAAGACACAGTTTTCTTAAAAAATTGAGTGCAGTCTTCATTAGGAGCACATAAATTCAATATGGTCACTTTTACAACCTCTATTGAACCCACTACCATACATATCTACCTTCTTCATCTTGAATCAGCTCTTCATTGTGGTAGTACACTGATTTATTAAAGAGGATAGCGACCCCCCCCCCCCCCCGGACTGTACACCTGGTCCACCCACTCTTGTTTTAGCTTTGAATGTTCTTTCTCTGTTAGGTGTGTTTCTTGGACCAATGCTATTGAGTACTGTAAGTTCTCAAGTTGACCAAAGACTTTTTTTCCTCTTGATGGGGTTGTTGGTATCCCTTTTATATTATAACTAACACAGTTTAGCATAACCATAATTTGTTTTGGGTTATTTGCTTTTTGCCCAAATTTTTCCTTCTAAGTTTGGTGGCGACAGCAAAATGTTCTTGATCTTCCTTTTTCTTATCAGCCATGAGTCCAGAATGTCTGTGAAAGAGAATGAACAAGGAACCTTATAATACCTATAATAGAAAAACAAATAAACAAACAAAAACCAAAAAAAACAAAAAAAACAAATGACTTACAAATTCCCAACTGGTCGTGGTAAGACCAGTTCCTGATGGTAACACGGCAGAGAAACGTGACTAATGATCTCTGGGATGTACAAAAGGAAAAGTGCCAGTGTGGACATTATTGTGTAATGAATGTACTTCGCTCATAAAATAAATAACCTCTGACTGTCTAATCTGAACTGAATATTTACTTAAAATTTGACAACGTTTCATTCTATATGTCACGTATATACAGATTAACCTCTCGGCATAAGTGTCATGCAAAAGATAATTGCATGTAGCTTAACTTTTACCTAATCAGCCTTAAGAGCCATAAACTAGCTTGAATTACTGTCTGATGTCCCTTTAAAGAGTGTGTTGAAGTCTGAGAGTGAGAGTGCAGTATCTCTGTCGTCTTCCTGGATCCACCTGTTGTCCCTCAGCTCTCTCTCCTCGATCCAAACCACGATTTCAAGCTCCTTCAGCACTGAGGTGGCATCCATCAGCGTTGAGTAGGTCTTCTCTCCCGTCTTTAGACTTATCCTAAGTTGTGCGGGGTATCGGCATTTCGTACGGATTCCCTTCGTCTTCAGCTGTTTGATGACATTGTGGACCTGTGCCCTCTTCCTTTGTAGTTCAGGAGAGTGGTTGTGATCAAAATAGATCAGCTTGTCTTGCAAAATGTCTGTTTCTGACTCCATTACTGGCTAAGTACCGCTTCTTTAACTGTGAAATCTAGAAATCTCACAATTATGGATCTCAGAGGGGCTGTTGAGTCTGATGGTTTGGATAGAAGCACTCCACCATCTCTGGTGGTTTCTGCAAGGCTCTGCAGATTAAATCTTTCACAAAACTGATCATATTCCAGCTTTCGCTGCCCTCCAGCACTTAATATATTCTTAGATTGTTGCATCTGTGCTGGAGATCCTCACAGCTTTCCATGAAATCCATCTCTCAGTGTAGCAAGTACCGGGTTGCTCGCTCATGTCTCATCCCTTTATCTTCAGATGTGCTGATTCTCTCTTCCACTTTGGTAATTCTTTCTTCGTGTTTCATGATTTGGTCTTTTAAATCCTCTACCGAAAGTTCCATTTTATCCAAAGAGGTCTTTGTCCATTCGTGTCCGTTTTGGTTTTCACTTCTTATTTTTTTTAGCTCACCTAGTATTTCACAGAGCTCCATGCAGTCTGTGCAGCTGGCATTAGCTTTAGCAGGGCTAGCCGGGCTTGGTGATCTTCTTTTCTCTGCGTCCATTCCCGCGTTGTCATGTTTACTCAAACTTTTGTTGTGTCTGCTGGATAAACTCATTTTATGAGGCTACTTTGCTCTGTAACAGTGAGTTTAAATCAGGTTGTCAGCTAAAAACATTGACTCTCAGATGGTTGTTTCTATCATCAAATCAAATCAAGTTTAATTATAAAGCACATTTAAAAACAACCAGAGTTAACCAAAGTGCTGTACAATGAAATAACAAAAGTAAATTAAAATAACATAACAAGGTAACGGCAAAAAAAAAAGTAGAGAGAGTAGAGATAACATAACAATACTATCCCATATGAAAACAAAAATAAACAAATAATAGTAAAACATAGGCCTTCAAGGACACTCAAAGGCCTGAGAGAACATGTGGGTCTTAAGTTTAGCCTTAAAAGTGTCTACAGAAGGGGAACACTAAATTTCGAAAGTTAAACTGTTCCAAAGTTTTGGGGCAGCTACGGTAAAAGCACGGTCACCCTTACCCCTCAGCCTGGATCAATGGACAGCCAGGAGCAGCTGGTCTGAGGAACTGAAAGATCTGGGGTTGGGGAGGGGGCAGAGGAGCTCCAAGATGTACTGGCACCAGGCTGTGTAAAGCTTTAAAAACAAATAAAAGGACCTTAAATTCAGTCCTATACTTGACTGGTAGCCAATGCAGGGACGCTAGTACAGGTGTGATGCTGTCTTTCTTCCTGGTACCAGTTAGTAGCCTTGCAGCAGCATTCTGCACCAGCTGCAAGCAGGACAGGGATGACAAACCACTGGAGTGCGCTACCCTGAATACTGACCTGGTGCTCGAGACGTAACAGGAGAATAGTGTGATCAACTGTATCAAAGGCGGAGCTAAGGTCCAGAAGAATCAGAATGGCACATTTACCAGAGTCAAGAGATAACAGCAGATCATTGGAGACGTTAAGCAGAGCTGACTCCGTGCTGTGACGAGATGAGTCACTTTGGAACACTAAAAACAATTTTATTTGCAGATGATACAAATTTACTCTGCTGTGGGGATGACTTGGAACAACTTTTGGATACAGTAGGAAATGAATTAAAGACACTGAAGAGTTGGTTTGATTCAAATAAACTAACACTAAATTTAAGCAAAACAAAATTTATAATATTTGGGAATCGTTCAACTAACTCATGCAAGAAACTCATGATAAATTATGTACAAATCGAAAGTGTCTTTCTTGAATTTCTTGAAGTAATAGACAATAAATTATGTTGGAAGCCACACATAAATTATATTAAAGCAAAAATATCAACGTCTACTGCAATATTATATAAAGTCAAAGATCTCCTAAATCAACCATCACTTTACACCTTGTAATGTTCCTTCATACTCGCATACATTACCTACTGTGTGGAAGTGTGGGGGAACACATACAAAACAAACACAGATCCAATTTTATTTTGTAAATAAAACCACTTACAGAGAACCAACAAACCCACTCTCCATCAAACTAAATGACAATAAACATAAAATGCACTGAAGTTTAAGGACCTGGTTGATTTCAAAACTATTCAAATCATATACAGAGTAAAAAATCAGCAGTTACCAAACAAACATTATCCAAAGGTTGTTTCAAATGAGGGAAAGTAAATATGATTTCAGAGGAATATGTATGTTCAAGAAACAATTAGTGAGGACAAACTCAAAACTTCAGTGTATCACAACAAAGGGAGTTAATCTATGGAACAACTGTAGTGAAGAAATGAAAACATGTGCAACATTAAGTGAGTTTAAACAAATCTTTAAAAATAACATATTGAACAGATATAGAGTGAATGAACATAGAGCTTGACTGGAATAATATGATTTGGTACAAAGTGTCTTTTTGACTTGTGTTGTTTTTGTTTGTTGTTATTGTTTCTATGCAAGTCATATTTATTTTCTTGTGTTGTTCTGAATGTTTTTTTTTGGCTTTGAATTGATCGATAAAGTAAATTAAAAAAGGGGGTAGGACTAGAAAAGTTCTCTACTTCATCCTAAACCCTTTTCGAACATTGAAAGGTTATTATTTGTGTGGCTTACTGAAAGTTTGCTGTTATTTTTGTTGTTTTGTTTGTTTCATTGACAATATATTTTATTTGTTATTTTAACATGTTCGAAAGAAAAAAAAATTGCCTAAGAGCACAGTTATTGTCGTTAAGCCAGGGTTGAGTTTTAGTTTTTATAATATTGAGTGGGGCAAGCAGAGTTAAACATCCTCTTTACTTGGGCGGGAAGAACTGGTCTTGAAGTCACAGGACAGGGAAGAGGCTATATAGGGGTTGGAGAATTTTCTAGCAGTAGAAAGGTTGATTGATGAAGAGGCAGGTAATTGAGGTTTGAGAACAGTATGGAACATGGTGGAAAACCTGATGCACAGATGATCTGAGATCCCCAAATCTTCCACAGCCAGTGAGGGAAGGCTGAGTGTAAACACTAATCTAAAGTGTGACCACGGTTATGGGTTGGGCCAGAGACAAGCTGTACAAAGTTAAAAGAGTCCATAGTACCCAGAAATTCAGTGGCTCTGACATTTGATGAGAGGTCGACATGAAAGTTAAAATCACCAGAGATTAAAATTTGTCATGATTCACAACAAATGAAGAGAAAACTCAGAGAACTCAGTGAGGAAGATGGCGTCCAGCCTTGGACGGCGATACACAATTAAACACAATACCGGGCATGAATCACTGGTTTTGAACATCAGGACTTCGAAGGTAGAATAATTATTAATACCAATGGGAGTGCACTTATGGCAGTTTCTGAAAATAACCGCTAGGCCTCCCCTGCAGCCGGTGGGTCGAGGGGAACTGTAGAAATCATAGCCAGGCAGACATACTTCAAAAATTGGCCGAGTTCACCAGGTTTCAGCCAGGTTTCTGTGAAAAATAGGAAGTCTGGGTGAGTAGATGAGATAAAATCATTAAGAATGAAGGACTTATTTGAGAGAGACCATACATTCAGAAGAGCCAGATTACACAGGGTGGGAGATGATGAGGAAGCATGGACAGTATGCTTTAAGTAATAGAGGTTATTTTTGTTTACAGTATTGAAGCTGACATGAGGGCGAAAAAACCTGTCTGTCACAATAGTCTGATTGGGGAGACCAACAGCTGCAGGGGGTAATGACAGGTGGGGCCAGTAGGGGGAGTTCTCACAGGAAACAGTACTCTGAGGTGGCACCGTAGAGGAAGAGCGTGGTACCGGGTTTGAGTGGTGTGTAAATAGTCATCATGACGTCACCAGAAGCCATACAGTAGATTTTAAATGTTCAGACATCTATTTGTATCTTGGCTCAACAGCATTCAGTGATGCTGCTCGATCCTGCTCACTCAGTATTAACATATATTCTCTGATACCGTGGAAACCGCTTATAGTGATCACTTCCGTCCCGGTTAAATTGATCACTATAAGCGGGTGATCATTATAACCAAGTTTTTTTCCCTTTTTCTTAATTTCTCATGCAGATTACCATCTAATTGACATTTGTATATTTATTACATGAATATAAAGTAATGTGACGGGCAGCTTCGCTATTTACAGAATTTTACTGACTGTTTCAAAATACAGAACAGCTGTTTAAACACTGTTTCGCTACTGCAGCTCATTATTGGCAGTTTGTCATAAGCTTCAAAGAGACCACATTTTTCATTGAGACAAAATGACTTTCTCCTTTTCTTTTTCCTGTCATGACTTCAACGTGCACTTCACCAGCCTCAGGTCACCAGCTGGCAGGAGACGGGTTGTGTGTTTTGGCTTGGAAGACAAAAACATTACTAGGAAGAGGGGAGGACATTTCCCTTTGTTTGATAATGTTAAAAGTAAAGTTAGGCTTTGCTGATGGCTTCCCAACTGATTTTAAAAAAGTCAAGAGAGAAGCAGTGGTTGAGCGAGCTGGAGAGTGCACTTGCAGAGTGAGTGGTGGTAGCAAGAAAGCCGGTGAATGAGAGGAAGAAAACATTATTTCCTGACTGTTTCAGGGCGGTTACAAATAAACATGGCCACAACCACAATTCCACACCTCCACACAACCCTGCAGAGGTGAGGTGCAATGCCTGATAATGGTGCCGCAGCCGCTAAATAAACATCATACATGTACTATGGGAGTAAAGTAAAAACAAAATAGAATTACTGTAGTTTAAAATATTTTTTCCATATGTTTGTGTAATATTTGAATGTAAGAGCAAAAAACGCTGTTCAAAGAAATGACTGATGTGCATAAAAGCGGTAACTTCAGAAAGTCCTGAGTAACAAACTAATATCCAACCAGGATTTAGATTCTGACAGACAGCAAACCTTCACTAATGAATGCGCTTCAATACAAGCTTTGATATGGAATTAATGAATGAGAACATGAAATTCTGTAACCAGAGTGATAAACACTATCGATCCCTGGTAAACACTATAGATCCCTGTTAAACACTATGGATCCCTTGTAAACACTATAGATCCCTAATAAACACCATAGATCCCTGGTAAACACTATAGATCCCTGTTAAACACTATGGATCCCTTGTAAACACTATAGATCCCTGGTAAACACTATAGATCCCTGGTAAACACTATAGATCCCTGTTAAACACCATAGATCCCTGGTAAACACTATAGATCCCTGGTAAACACTATAGATCCCTTGTAAACACTATAGATCCCTGTTAAACACTATAGATCCCTGTTAAACACTATAGATCCCTTGTAAACACTATAGATCCCTGGTAAACACTATAGATCCCTTGTAAACACTATAGATCCCTGGGAAACTCTATAGATCCCTGGAAAACTCTATAGAATCCTGGGAAACTCTACAGATCCCTGGTAAACTCTATAGATCCTTGGTAAACTCTATAGACCCCTGGTAAACTCTATAGATCCCTGGTAAACTCTATAGATCCCTGGTAAACTCTATAGATCCTTGGTAAACTCTATAGATCCCTGGTAAACTCTATAGATCCCTGGTAAACTCTATAGATCCCTGGTAAACACTATAGATCCTTGGTAAACTCTATAGATCCCTGGTAAACTCTATAGACCCCTGGTAAACTCTATAGATCCCTGGTAAACTCTATAGATCCCTGGTAAACTCTATAGATCCTTGGTAAACACTATAGATCCCTGGTAAACTCTATAGATCCTTGGTAAACTCTATAGACCCCTGGTAAACTCTATAGATCCCTGGTAAACTCTATAGATCCTTTGGTAAACTCTATAGACCCCTGGTAAACTCTATAGATCCCTGGTAAACTCTATAGATCCCTGGTAAACTCTATAGACCCCTGGTAAACACTATAGATCCTTGGTAAACTCTATAGACCCCTGGTAAACACTATAGATCCCTGGTAAACTCTATAGATCCCTGGTAAACTCTATAGACCCCTGGTAAACTCTATAGATCCTTGGTAAACTCTATAGACCCCTGGTAAACACTATAGATCCCTGGTAAACTCTATAGACCCCTGGTAAACACTATAGATCCCTTGTAAACACTATAGATCCCTGGTAAACACTATAGATCCCTTGTAAACACTATAGATCCTTGGTAAACTCTATAGATCCCTGGTAAACTCTATAGACCCCTGGTAAACTCTATAGATCCTTGGTAAACTCTATAGACCCCTGGTAAACACTATAGATCCCTGGTAAACTCTATAGACCCCTGGTAAACACTATAGATCCTTGGTAAACTCTATAGATCCCTGGTAAACTCTATAGATCCCTGGTAAACTCTATAGACCCCTGGTAAACTCTATAGACCCCTGGTAAACACTATAGATCCTTGGTAAACACTATAGATCCCTGGTAAACTCTATAGATCCCTGGTAAACTCTATAGACCCCTGGTAAACACTATAGATCTTTGGTAAACTCTATAGACCCCTGGGAAACTCTATAGACCCCTGGTAAACACTATAGATCCTTGGTAAACTCTATAGACCCCTGGGAAACTCTATAGATCCCTGGTAAACACTATAGATCCTTGGTAAACACTATAGATCCTTGGTAAACTCTATAGACCCCTGGTAAACTCTATAGACCCCTGGTAAACTCTATAGACCCCTGGTAAACACTATAGATCCTTGGTAAACTCTATAGACCCCTGGGAAACTCTATAGACCCCTGGTAAACTCTATAGACCCCTGGTAAACACTATAGATCCTTGGTAAACTCTATAGACCCCTGGGAAACTCTATAGACCCCTGGTAAACTCTATAGACCCCTGGTAAACACTATAGATCCTTGGTAAACTCTATAGACCCCTGGGAAACTCTACAGACCCCTGGTAAACTCTATAGACCCCTGGTAAACTCTATAGACCCCTGGTAAACTCTATAGATCCCTGGTAAACTCTATAGATCCTTGGTAAACTCTATAGACCCCTGGTAAACTCTATAAATCCCTGGTAAACTCTATAGATCCCTGGTAAACTCTATAGATCCTTGGTAAACTCTATAGACCCCTGGTAAACACTATAGATCCCTGGGAAACTCTATAGATCCCTGGGAAACTCTATAGATCCCTTGGAAACTCTATGGACCCCTGGTAAACTCTATAGACCCCTGGGAAACTCTACAGATCCCTGGCAAATACTAAACTGTGAGCAGGTGAAACCTGAAAGGTGGAAGTATTAACGCTAACACAGGTCTTCAGTGTGTACCTGTCCTCCTCTGTGTGTTTCAGGTGTTCTGCTGTTGCTGTGTGTCTCGCTTCCTGTCATTACTTCAGATTCATCAGTTCAGTCAACCTGCTGGACTCTGACCTGAGATGCCAGCAGCTCACCTGTCTCACCAGGTGTCAAACATTATTCTTTGGTCAGGTCACCTCCTCTTACATTAATAACTAGTGTAGTGATTGTACACGTTATTAGTAATAAAATGTTTCATGTTTAAATGTTTAATTTTATAGTAACTGTATATAAATTATTAATGTTATTATTGCTATTATTACTGTTATTGTCATCATTATGGTTGTCATTATTATGGTTATTATTATTATTAAAGTTATTGTTATGTTATCATTATTAATGTTATTATTATGGTGATGATTATTAGGCTATTGTCATTATGATGCGGCTGGAGATCAGAAACGCCTACAAACATCAAACTTGGCAGGCATCTGACATCATGTTAGGAATCTCATCCATCACCTCATGGTGGCGCTATAACATTATTAATATCTACTGCAGTGTTCAGTTGTAAGTCTGACACTATTTACTTTCAAAACTTGCAAAATCAGTGAAGTCTAAAAATTATTTGTTGAAAACAGATTCAGGTTGTTCAGATGAAATGTAAAATGTTTTGAAATGTTCTGTACAAACATGTTAACTCACAGTGAGAACAAACTTCAGGATAATCTGTTTGTGTTGATGACAGTTGTGTGATTTTTATCTGTAAATTTGAAGTTTGAAAGAATATTTAAACTTCCCCTGCAGACCTCTGTGGGATCTGTACTTCAGCCCTGGTGTGTCAGGGTGGAGCGTCAGGTCACAGGTTCAAGTCCCGCTAAGAATCTGTAACATCCTACCTGACGTCTCTACACCTGTGAGTGTGACTATAATTATGTATCAGAATAAAATAAGAATTACACAACAGCATTAGTATTGATCTGTGGTGTCAACAGTTTCCATAGCAACTATTTTATCAGTTGAAAGTAGATCTGGTCGGTTCTGTGGATCATCAGACAAACAGGAAGTGTTTAAAACTCTGAGCGCTGTGTACGTGCTGCAATAAGCATATTGTCTCATTTCTAGTTGCTGACTGTGTTTACTGATAGCGTTTTTGCTGTTCTCAACTCTGTTAATTTTGCTATTTTTTTCATTACTGCGGATTATTACCAGTTGTATATTTAAACTTACACAACTTCTGCTCAAGCACTCTTAGCTCTCTCCTTCTTTTAGCGACTTTTCTCGCTAATCCTACAGTTGTTGGCGATGGCTTCTCTCTCTCCCTTTTGTTCTCCTGCTTTGTCTTGCTTGGTGTGTCTTATGTTTAGTTATTCCTCTGCCTCCTTTAGTGATAGTGGTACATGTAGTAAATGTAGTTTATTTGCAGTGCTGGAGGCGAGGCTCAGTGAATTGGAAGCGCGGCTCTGCACCATGGAAAACCAATCAGCAGCTAATGTAGTTAGCCAGCCCCCAGTATCCGGTGCGGGCCAACCTAGCGTAGCTCCTAATCCCCCAGTAGTTCCCGAGCAGCCAGGAGGCCAGGGTGGCTGGGTGACTGTCCGAAGGAAGCATAGTCCTAAGCAGAAGCCCACGGTTCACCACCAACCAGTTCATGTTTCTAACTGGTTCTCCCCCCTCAGTAACACACCTGCTGAGAAACCAACTGTGATTATTGGCAGCTCCATAGTCAGAAATGTGAAGTTAGAGACACCAGCAGCTATAGTTAAATGTATTCCTGAGGTCAGAGCGGGCGACATTGAATCAAATTTAAAACTGCTGGCTAAGAATAAACGTAAATATGGTACGATTGTTATTCATGTCGGCGGCAACGACTCCCAGTTACACCAATCAGAGGTCAATAGAATCAATGTTGAGTCGGTCTGAACATTTGCAAAGACAATGTCGGACTCCGTAATTTTCTCTGGACCGCTGCCTGATCAGCTACAGCTGCATGTCACAATCCAACCGCTGGCTGTCGAGGTGGTGTCCAGCAAACGATGTGGGCTTCATAGATAACTGGCAGACTTTCTGGGGAAGACCTGGTCTGGTTAGGATAGACGGCATACATCCCACTCTGGATGGAGCTGCTCTCATATCTAGAAATATGGCTGAGTTTATTAGTAGACCAAAACCATGACAACCCAGAGCTGAGACCAGGAAGCAGAGCTGCAGTCCTACACGCTTCTCTGCACCTCCATTAGAGCAGTTACCCACCCAAAACCACCATAGAGACTGCGTCTGTCCCCAAAACTGCTTGGAACTGTTTGGACTGTTTTTCTCCAGTAGACTTGTCTGAACTAACTTCAATGATTTGTTCAGCTAAACCATCAACCTGTCTCTTAGACCCCATCCCAACTAGGCTGCTTAAGGAAGCCTTACCCTTAGTGAGCACTTCTTTACTAGATATGATCAATCTGTCTTTAGTAACAGGCCATGTACCACAGTCCTTTAAAGTAGCTGTAATTAAACCTCTTCTTAAGAAGCCTACTCTTGATTCAGGTGTTTTAGCCAATTATAGACCTATATCTAACCTTCCATTTCTCTCTAAGATCCTTGAGAAAGCAGTCTCTAATCAGTTATGTGACTTTCTACATAACAATAGTTTATTTGAGGATTTTCAGTCAGGATTTAGAGGCATCATAGCACAGAAACAGCACTGGTGAAAGTCACAAATGACCTCCTGACTGCATCAGACAAAGGATTTGTCTCTATACTTGTCCTGTTAGATCTTAGTGCTGCATTCGACACAATTGACCATCAAATCCTTTTGCAGAGACTGGAACATTTAATTGGCATTAAAGGAACTGCATTAAGCTGGTTTAAGTCCTATTTATCAGACCGATTTCAGTTTGTACATGTTAATGATGAATCCTCCATGAAGGCAAAAGTTAGACACGGAGTTCCACAAGGTTCTGTACTTGGACCAATTCTATTCACCTTGTATATGCTTCCTTTAGGTAATATTATTAGGAAACACTCCATAAATTTTCATTGTTATGCAGATGACACCCAATTATATTTATCAATGAAGTCTGATGAAACCAATCAGTTAAACAAACTCCAAACATGCCTTAACGACATAAAGACCTGGATGACCTGCAATTTTCTGCTACTAAACTCAGATAAAACTGAAGTTATTGTGTTTGGCCCTAAACACCTTAGAAACACATTATCTAATGATAAAGCTGCTCTGGATGGCATTACCCTGGCCTCCAGCACCACCGTAAGGAATCTGGGAGTTATCTTTGATCAGGATATGTCCTTTAACTCCCACATAAATCAAATCTCAAGGACTGCCTTTTTTCACTTACGTAATATCACAAAAATCACATCCTGTCCCTAAAAGATGCAGAAAAACTAGTTCACGCATTTGTTACTTCTAGGCTGGATTATTGCAAATCCTTATTATCAGGCTGCTCTAACAAGTCTCTAAAGACTCTCCAGCTGGTCCAGAACGCAGCTGCACGTGTTCTGACTAAAACTAGAAAAACAGACCACATTTCTCCCATTTTAGCTTCGCTGCATTGGCTTCCTGTAAAATCTAGAATAGAATTTAAAATCCTTCTCCTAACTTACAAAGCCCTTAATGGTCAGACACCATCATATCTTGAAGAGCTCATAATACCGTATTATCCCACTAGAACACTGTGCTCCCAGTATGCAGGCTTACTGGTGGTTCCTACAGTCTTTAAAAGTAGAATGGGAGGCAGAGCCTTCAGCTATCAGGCTCCTCTCCTGTGGAACCATCTTCCAGATTCAGTCCGGGGTGCAGACACCCTCTCTATGTTTAAGAGTAGGCTAAAAACTTTCCTTTTTGATAAAGCTTATAGTTAGGGCCGACCAGGCTCGCCTTGGATCAGCCCTTAGTTATGCTGCTATAGGCCTAGACTGCTGGGGGACTTCCCATGATGCACTGAGCTCCTCTCTCCTCCTCCTCCTCTCCATCTGTATGCATTCATGTAACATCAATGCATGTCACTAACTTTGCTTCTTCCCCGGAGTTTTTTGTGCTTTCTCATCTCACAGGAACCCCTGGGTTCTGGGCCGAGCCTTCGTGGTCCTTCACAGTCCTGTTGGTGTCCTTCTCTGGCTGCTGCTGTTGCTGCTTATTGTTATTCTGTCCCCCCTCCCCCTTTCCCTCTCTCTTTCTCTCTCTCAACCCAACCAGTCAAAGATGGCCGCCCACCAAGAGCCGGGTTCTGCTTGAGGTTTCTACCCGTTAAAGGGGAGTTTTTCCTTCCCGCTGTCGCCAAGTGCTGCTCATGGGGGAATTGTTGGGTCTCTGTAAATTAAAGAGTTCGGTCTTGACCTGCTCTATGTGAAAAGTGCCCTGAGATGACTTTTGTTGTGATTTAGTGCTATATAAATAAATAATTGATTGATTGATTGATTGATTGATTGATTGACTTCTTCCCCGGTGTTCTTTGTGTGTTTTCTCATCTAGCAGGAAACCTTCGGCTGCAGACTGACTGCTTCTTAAAAAATGACTCAAAACAATTAATCAATTAATCGCTGTTGCTATTATTATTATTATTATTATACATTTTTCTATTTCTATTATTCTTATTCTATTATTGTTGTTGCTTTTCCCTCCTTCTTTCTCTCTCAACCCAACCGGTGGAGGCAGACGGCGCCACCTAGAGTCCGGTTCTGCTGGAGGTTTTCCTGCTGCTGATGGAGGAATGTAGGGTCTCAGTCTAGATGCTCTGCGTGGAAACAGCCCTGAGACGACTTCTGTTGTGATTCATTGCTTTATGAAACTGAGTGAATCCTGATTTCTACGTAAACACATGAAACTGAAACGAGGAAACTTTAAATCATGTTTTATTTCCAAAAACTCACCATCGTCCCAAATAAACAAACACCTTCACATTTCTGAAACTAGTGCTAACGTGCATGAGCACCAACATTGGATCCTTTAGGATCCAGTAGGATCTGGATCTGTCAGAGTCAGCTGATCACTGTATCGACACATTTATTGATTATTGATCAGAGACCAAATAAAAACTCTAACTTTCATGAACTGAAATATTTGTGAGAAACAAAGTTTTAGTTTGAAGACTTAATGAATTCAGAGATGATCGTTTGTTACATGAATTATTAATTATATATTTGTTTGTTTGGGTAATTAGCATGAAGCTAACAGGTACCGCAGGTTTCTATCTAATCTCAAAGTAAATAAATAAAATAAATCCAACTGAAGAACAGGAGAGTCTTCTGTCTGCCTGTCAGCACATCACCTGTGCTCACAGGTGCATTGTGGGTACTGCAGTGCTGTGCTGTGACCCGGCAGAGAGGGAGCGCTCGTTGTGTGGCGAGGGACATCCGGCTGGGCCCCACAGAGTCTGCTTTAGGGCCGAACCTTCATAACGCCAGTGACTGATCGCTCCACCGAGCCGGGACACTGAACGCACCATGACTGCAGAGAGAGAGAGAGACAGGTGAGAGAGAGAGAGAGACAGGTGAGAGAGAGAGAGAGACAGGTGAGAGAGAGAGAGAAACAGGTGAGAGAGACAGGTGAGAGAGAGAGACAGGTGAGAGAGAGAGAGAGACAGGTGAGAGAGAGACAGGTGAGAGAGAGAGAGACAGGTGAGAGAGAGAGACAGGTGAGAGAGAGAGACAGGTGAGAGAGAGAGAGAGACAGGTGAGAGAGAGAGAGAGAGACAGGTGAGAGAGAGAGAGAGACAGGTGAGAGAGAGAGAGAGAGACAGGTGAGAGAGAGAGACAGGTGAGAGAGAGAGAGAGAGACAGGTGAGAGAGAGACAGGTGAGAGAGAGAGAGACAGGTGAGAGAGAGAGACAGGTGAGAGAGAGAGAGAGACAGGTGAGAGAGACAGGTGAGAGAGAGAGAGAGAGAGAGAGAGACAGGTGAGAGAGAGAGAGAGACAGGTGAAAGAGAGAGACAGGTGAGAGAGAGAGAGAGAGACAGGTGAGAGAGAGAGACAGGTGAGAGAGAGAGACAGGTGTGAGAGAGAGAGAGACAGGTGAGAGAGAGAGACAGGTGAGAGAGAGACAGGTGAGAGAGAGAGAGAGACAGGTGAGAGAGAGAGACAGGTGAGAGAGAGAGAAACAGGTGAGAGAGAGAGAGACAGGTGAGAGAGAGAGACAGGTGAGAGAGAGAGAGAGACAGGTGAGAGAGACAGGTGAGAGAGAGAGAGAGAGAGAGAGAGAGAGAGAGAGACAGGTGAGAGAGAGAGAGACAGGTGAGAGAGAGAGACAGGTGAGAGAGAGAGAGAGAGACAGGTGAGAGAGAGAGAGACAGGTGAGAGAGAGAGAGAGAGACAGGTGAGAGAGAGAGAAACAGGTGAGAGAGAGAGAGACAGGTGAGAGAGACAGGTGAGAGAGAGAGAGAGAGAGAGAGAGAGAGACAGGTGAGAGAGAGAGAGACAGGTGAGAGAGAGAGAGAGAGACAGGTGAGAGAGAGAGAGACAGGTGAGAGAGAGAGAGACAGGTGAGAGAGAGACAGGTGAGAGAGAGAGAGACAGGTGAGAGAGAGAGACAGGTGAGAGAGAGAGAGACAGGTGAGAGAGAGAGACAGGTGAGAGAGAGAGAGACAGGTGACAGAGAGAGAGGGACAGGTGAGAGAGAGAGAGAGACAGGTGACAGAGAGAGAGGTGAGAGAGAGAGACAGGTGAGAGAGAGAGACAGGTGAGAGAGAGACAGGTGAGAGAGAGAGAGACAGGTGAGAGAGAGAGACAGGTGAGAGAGAGAGAGACAGGTGACAGAGAGAGAGAGACAGGTGACAGAGAGAGAGAGACAGGTGACAGAGAGAGAGGTGAGAGAGAGAGACAGGTGAGAGAGAGAGACAGGTGAGAGAGAGAGAGACAGGTGAGAGAGAGAGACAGGTGAGAGAGAGAGAGACAGGTGAGAGAGAGAGAGCTGAGAATAAATAAATGTACGTACAACTTCTTGTAAATCAGCAGCTGATAAGAATGAACTAATTTTAGAGATTATCTTGAGCTGATCATCAACACAGAGGTCAGCATCAACTATGACCCCTTGATTCCTCACAGCCAGCTTAATATTATTTATCAGATCACTCAGATTAGCAGCAGAAGGAATGATGAAGTTTGGGGGGCGAACAGAATGACCTCAGACTATCATCGTTACATTAAAGAAAGTTTTGGGACGTCCAGGATTTAATATCAGAGAGGCGAGTTGTCAGATTTACTAGGCTGCTGGGATCTGTGGATTTAAATGTCAGATATAACTGAGTGTAAAACATATCACACCTCTGAATAATATGGCCAAGAAGCAGCATGTAGAAAACAGAAGGGGACCAAGAGCAGAACCCTGAGGGACACCACAACTCAACTGAGCTACTGAGGATGTAGAGTTACCTAGAGCAACGGAAAAAGTTCTGCTGGAGAGGTATGAACGTAAGCTGAGAGCCAAACCCTTGAGTCCTACTCAAGTTTCTAAGTGATGTAAGACGATATCGTGCAGGGTTTCTGCAGCTGAGGCTGCTCTCCACTGCTGGAGACATGATGTTAATAACACAGCAGAGCAGAGAGGCTGCTCTCCACTGCTGGAGACATGATGTTAATAACACAGCAGAGCAGAGAGGCTGCTCTCCACTGCTGGAGACACAACGTTAATAACACAGCAGAGCAGAGAGGCTGCTCTCCACTGCTGGAGACATGATGTTAATAACACAGCAGAGCAGAGAGGCTGCTCTCCACTGCTGGAGACATGACGTTAATAACACAGAGCAGCAGAGAGGCTACTCTCTACTGCTGGAGACATGATGTTAATAACACAGAGGAGCAGAGAGGCTACTCTCTACTGCTGGAGACATGATGTTAATAACACAGAGGAGCAGAGAGGCTGCTCTCCACTGCTGGAGACATGATGTTAATAACACAGAGCAGCAGAGAGGCTACTCTCTACTGCTGGAGACATGATGTTAATAACACAGCAGAGCAGAGAGGCTGCTCTCCACTGCTGGAGACATGATGTTAATAACACAGAGCAGCAGAGAGGCTGCTCTCTACTGCTGGAGACATGACGTTAATAACACAGCAGAGCAGAGAGGCTGCTCACCACTGCTGGAGACATGACGTTAATAACACAGCAGAGCAGAGAGGCTGCTCTCCACTGCTGGAGACACAACGTTAATAACACAGCGGAGCAGAGAGGCTGCTCTCCACTGCTGGAGACATGATGTTAATAACACAGAGCAGCAGAGAGGCTGCTCTCTACTGCTGGAGACATGATGTTAATAACACAGCAGAGCAGAGAGGCTGCTCTCTACTGCTGGAGACATGATGTTAATAACACAGAGCAGCAGAGAGGCTGCTCTCTACTGCTGGAGACATGATGTTAATAACACAGCAGAGCAGAGAGGCTGCTCTCTACTGCTGGAGACATGATGTTAATAACACAGAGCAGCAGAGAGGCTGCTCTCCACTGCTGGAGACATGACATTAATAACACAGCAGAGCAGAGAGGCTGCTCTCCACTGCTGGAGACATGATGTTAATAACACAGAGCAGCAGAGAGGCTGCTCTCCACTGCTGGAGACACAACGTTAATAACACAGCAGAGCAGAGAGGCTGCTCTCCACTGCTGGAGACACAACGTTAATAACACAGCGGAGCAGAGAGGCTGCTCTCCACTGCTGGAGACACAACATTAATAACACAGCAGAGCAGAGAGGCTGCTTTCCACTGCTGGAGACACAACGTTAATAACACAGCAGAGCAGAGAGGCTGCTCTCCACTGCTGGAGACACAACGTTAATAACACAGCGGAGCAGAGAGGCTGCTCACTGCTGGAGACACAACATTAATAACACAGCAGAGCAGAGAGGCTGCTCTCCACTGCTGGAGACACAACATTAATAACACAGCAGAGCAGAGAGGCTGCTCTCTACTGCTGGAGACATGATGTTAATAACACAGCAGAGCAGAGAGGCTGCTCACTGCTGGAGACACAACGTTAATAACACAGCAGAGCAGAGAGGCTGCTCTCCACTGCTGGAGACATGATGTTAATAACACAGCAGAGCAGAGAGGCTGCTCTCCACTGCTGGAGACATGATGTTAATAACACAGCAGAGCAGAGAGGCTGCTCTCCACTGCTGGAGACATGACGTTAATAAAACAGCAGAGCAGAGAGGCTGCTCACTGCTGGAGACATGACGTTAATAACACAGCAGAGCAGAGAGGCTGCTCTCCACTGCTGGAGACACAACGTTAATAACACAGCAGAGCAGAGAGGCTGCTCTCCACTGCTGGAGACATGACGTTAATAACACAGCGGAGCAGAGAGGCTGCTCTCTACTGCTGGAGACATGACGTTAATAACACAGCGGAGCAGAGAGGCTGCTCTCCACTGCTGGAGACATGATGTTAATAACACAGCGGAGCAGAGAGGCTGCTCTCTACTGCTGGAGACACAACGTTAATAACACAGCAGAGCAGAGAGGCTGCTCACCACTGCTGGAGACATGATGTTAATAACACAGCGGAGCAGAGAGGCTGCTCTCTACTGCTGGAGACACAACGTTAATAACACAGCGGAGCAGAGAGGCTGCTCACCACTGCTGGAGACACAACGTTAATAACACAGCAGAGCAGAGAGGCTGCTCACCACTGCTGGAGACACAACGTTAATAACACAGCAGAGCAGAGAGGCTGCTCACCACTGCTGGAGACACAACGTTAATAACACAGCAGAGCAGAGAGGCTGCTCTCCACTGCTGGAGACATGATGTTAATAACACAGCAGAGCAGAGAGGCTGCTCTCCACTGCTGGAGACATGACGTTAATAAAACAGCAGAGCAGAGAGGCTGCTCACTGCTGGAGACATGACGTTAATAACACAGCAGAGCAGAGAGGCTGCTCTCCACTGCTGGAGACATGATGTTAATAACACAGCGGAGCAGAGAGGCTGCTCTCCACTGCTGGAGACACAACGTTAATAACACAGCAGAGCAGAGAGGCTGCTCTCCACTGCTGGAGACATGACGTTAATAACACAGCGGAGCAGAGAGGCTGCTCTCCACTGCTGGAGACATGATGTTAATAACACAGCGGAGCAGAGAGGCTGCTCTCCACTGCTGGAGACACAACGTTAATAACACAGCAGAGCAGAGAGGCTGCTCTCCACTGCTGGAGACACAACGTTAATAACACAGCAGAGCAGAGAGGCTGCTCTCTACTGCTGGAGACACAACGTTAATAACACAGCGGAGCAGAGAGGCTGCTCTCCACTGCTGGAGACATGATGTTAATAACACAGCGGAGCAGAGAGGCTGCTCTCTACTGCTGGAGACACAACGTTAATAACACAGCAGAGCAGAGAGGCTGCTCACCACTGCTGGAGACATGATGTTAATAACACAGAGCAGCAGAGAGGCTGCTCTCTACTGCTGGAGACACAACATTAATAACACAGAGCAGCAGAGAGGCTGCTCTCCACTGCTGGAGACACAACATTAATAACACAGAGCAGCAGAGAGGCTGCTCTCCACTGCTGGAGACACAACTTTAATAACACAGCAGAGCAGAGAGGCTGCTCTCCACTGCTGGAGACGCAACGTTAATAACTACTATACTGACTAAACTAAGTATAAATGAAATTTATAATGAAATGACACGAAACATTCTCTCATTGATGGTCGTTATCAAAGCCAAACTCCACGTAGGAAGACAGAGCTGCAGCAGCAGCGGTCTGGGGGGCCGCAGGCCTGCGAGAGGCGGCGCAGGTTCAGGCTGCTCAGGTAGATGCAGACTGTGTGGCCTCAGGCTTTATTCATTTGATTGCTTGGTTTTATTGCGCAGTATTTGCACTTGTGTTAATTTGCCTGTTTTTATTTATTCACTTATTGTAGAGCACTTTGAGCTACATCACCTGTACGGAAGGTGCTGTATACATGAAGTTTTATTACTATTATTATTATTATTATTGTTATTATTATTATTGTTACTATTATTATTATTATTATTGTTACAACATTGTTCTTGAAACCTACAAACCTTCTGAATTGAAGTGACAGGTGAGAGACAGTTTACCTGAGAGTACCTGTGTGCGCAGCTCTAAGAGAAGCTCACGGGATCCACCTGGTTCATCTTCAGGTGGTTATCGAGGATCTGGAAGATCTCCTGAACGTTCGGCACGTAACCCGCCTGAAGCTTCGACCAGACGGGGACGTCTGTTACAGAGGGACCACAGTGACCAATCAGTGTTCAGAGTGATGTCATATTTGGACCGGTAGAGAGGTGAAGCCCCTCCCCCTTCGCTATCCCCTGTGGGACCTTATTTCAGAGACAATCAGGGCCGGACTGGGAAATTCATTCAGGATATAAAACCCCAGTCAGAGCATGTGAATCACAAACTAATGAGCCAACAGCTGCTTAGTACGACGCAGTGATACCCGAACCTCCAATAAAACCAGAGGTGACATCATGAAGAGAAGGACGACACAGAGCACACACATTATATCTTTAAATGTACTAATATAATACAGTTAACAACTCTCTCCACCTATTCAAACAACAACACCTTCCTTAGTTTACTGATATACACTAACAGTTACCCATCAGAGCTGAAAACAGTCCGACACAAACATTCAATAACAGATCTTAAACTAATGACAGCAGCCTGAACTGTGACAGAAAATGAGCTCAAAGGTTGAAACTTTCACCAAAACACATGAATTTTCAAGTAATATTGAAGACATTGACTAGACTAGATATGCTGATTACTTTTGGGTGTCGTCTTCGTATTGCGTCTTTTCAGTCTTTAACAGTTTTATGACAAACTGCGACTTTCTGCAAAACGATTAAACTGACAAACATCAAATATGTGATCACAGTTCAAACAGGATCAAAGAATTATTTGTCTTTCGCTGTTGACAACCATTCACATTTCTTCTGAAATAAGGTCCCATGGCGGCCCAGTGGAAGGGGGAGCGGCTTCACCTCCATCACACTCACCGTTCAGCGTGACCTCGAAGGCTCCGGTGGACAGGAAGTGCGTCTCCATCATGTTGCAGAAGAAGAAGGCCATCAGACAGGAGAAGATCTGAAACATAGAGACGTTAAACACATTCACACTCGCACCTGCAGCAACCGTTGCCGTGGTAACCAGGTACCTTGTTGTCCTGACTCCAGGTCCAGGCTCGCGGCGTGTCGAGGCCGAGCAGCACGAACACGTTCTGACCGCTGACGATCAGCAAGATGGAGACGAGCTTCAGGTACGAGATCAGGTTGCCCAAACACCTAAGGGGGGGGGGGGGGGGGGGGGGTTAGTGATGTCAGAGCACACCTGGGGGGGGCGTTACTGATGTCAGAGCTCACCTGTTGAAGGGGGTGGGGGGGTAGTTTTCTCCCTCGATGCGGATGTCTGGGTACAGCTGGCTGATGGCCCGAGAATACTCCTGGAACACTTTACTGTAACCTCAGGAGATACTGAAAACACACACACACACACACAGGAGATACTGAAAACACACACACACACACACAGGAGATACTGAAAACACACACACACACACACAGGAGATACTGAAAACACACACACACACAGGAGATACTGAAAACACACACACACACACACACACAGGAGATACTGAAAACACACACAGGAGATACTGAAAACACACACAGGAGATACTGAAAACACACACAGGAGATACTGAAAACACACACACACACACACACACAGGAACTGAAAACACACACAGGACCTGAGGACCACACACCTGTCAACAGTTCACTACTCACACGCTTAGTTATAACCTAACTATTATGTATAATATGTACATATATCATGGTGTGTAAACGGTCCGTCATACATTAGCACTGATACTGATGTTGACTTCATGACAGCAGGTGCTTTATGGGGAGGTGGGGGGTCCCTCTGGTTAACCTGCCCCCCCCCCATCCTCTGGTCGGTTACCCCCGTTAGAAATGAACAGACCACCTACTGATTACAGGTTTGTCAGAATATAAATCTGACGAACGTTAAAACACAAACTGGCTCCTGATGCTAACAGTTAGCTCGCCGTTAGCCTGTTAGCAGCTAACTGCTAACTCACCAGTACTGGAACCGCAGCACGGGCCCGGTGTACAGGGAGGACTTGGCCGGTTTGCCGGGCTCTGTGTCCGGCAGGTTGTCCGGGGAGAGGCCGGGCCTGCCGAGGTAAAGGTCCCGTACCGTGAGGGCCGTGAAGAGCAGCAGAGCCGCCAGGAGGCCCGCCTGGCTGTACTCCGCCATGTTTGCTGAGAGACGCCGATTGTGCTGCACTTCCGGCCGCGGCTTCACAGGAAAAGCTCGGTGGAACAAAGCGGTTTGTCTTCAGTTTCTGAGTCTTTCTGGTTAATAAATCCACCACATAGATGAATATTCATCACATAAATTAATATTTAATTGAATGAAACAATTTACAAAACAAAAAATAATAATTATATAGTGTATATTGCTTTATTTTGAAGGTGTGTTGTCCTAGTTTCCGGGATGAAGTCATCTGTCCACTGAAACATGAATGTTGTTTGTATTTTTCTAATTAAATAATGAATCAGTTTTGTTTTTATTGACAGGTTGTGATTGTAAAATGTGTCCCTGAACACGTTTCTTTGACCTTGATGGAAACATCACAAGGTCAAAGAAAGATGTGAAGGAGAATTCAGAAGAACTTAAAAGAAGTTCTGCACTCACACTGGGCTCCGTGTTGTTTCATGCAGGTTATATAAAGGTTTCAAAAACTGAAGTTCTTGCCTGCTGACCAAGTATTCAAGGTCCAAAGCTCAGTACAAGCGAGGCAGCCCAATGCAAGTGAAACTGGAGCATCCATTCTTTAACCGTCACAACTATTCCACAGATCTTGATGTAGAACATCCTCAGTCCAAGACGGAGAATCCACCATCATGGTGGGAAATGAACGCATCGCGCTGTCCAACAGACGCTCTGATGGCGTGAATGAGGCCGGAAGACACAGCGAGGTCTTTGCCTGCCTCAGATCTGAGCCTGTTGACATGTTCACCTTTCTTCATCGCAGTCACGAGCTCCTTTAAAGACTTGCACACACACACGTCGAGAGAGACATTTAAGGAGATGCAGCTTATTCTCATGAATATGTACATGCATGGACTCTGTGCGTCTGTTAATGTTGAAACTTTTAGTTCTGAAAGTTCAGTTGCATAACTTAAAGGCAGTGTCTTTGTATTATTACTATTATTTATTTATTTATTTATTTATTTTAATGTATGCCTCAGTTTTGATAGTTTAAAAAGTAATTTGAAAGTAATTTATTTTTATTTGTTTTTGTATCTCAGAAAATGTACTTAATTCATCTCAGTCCACTTTATTGTCATTGTTCACAGTATGTATGTATGCATTCAATACTCTGCATTTAAAAAATAAAAATGTTGATTTTTCTGAAAAAGGAAACCAATTAGTTCATTTTAAGAGACCTGTCTGATTTTCTGTTGTATAGTTAATATTGTTCTTTAATTAAGCAAAATTACGTTTTATCCAATGACTCGATTAATCAATGGAACTTTTGGTAGAATAATTGATGACTAAACTATGTGACAGCTGCAGCTGTGACTCTGCTCACAAACACCCTGCCATCTAAGGAATAATACAATACATTGACAGTTTAATTTTTAAAATGTTAATGCTCAGATGTATCATGCAGGCTGCAGCACTGATCATTGATATATAGGATGGAGGATCGTCTCGTCATAGATACGACACATATGTCTCAGGAACAATTCAAACCTGTTTTAGATGCAGATACATCCAGAGAAGACAACAACCTGAGCTACATATAGTAACTATTATGAAACAAATACACTTTCATGCTTTCATGTAACATCAATGCATGTCACTAACTTTGCTTCTTCCACAGAGTTTTTTGTGCTTTCTCATCTCACAGGAACCCCCCCTGGGTTCTGGGCCGAACCTTCGCGGTCCTTCACAGTCCTGATGGCATCCTTCCCTGTCTATTGATGCTTATACTTGTTGTTGTTGTTGTGATTGTTGTTCTTCTGTCCCCCCTCCCCCTTTTCCTCTCTCTTTCTCTCTCTCAACCCAACCGGTCAAAGCAGATGGCCGCCCACCAAGAGCCGGGTTCTGCTTGAGGTTTCTACCCGTTAAAGGGGAGTTTTTCCTTCCCGCTGTCGCCAAGTGCTGCTCATGGGGGAATTGTTGGGTCTCTGTAGATTAAATCAATCAATCAATCTTTATTTATATAGCGCCATATCACAACAGAAGTCATCTCAAGGCACTTTTCACATAGAGCAGGTCAAGACCATACTCTTTAATTTACAGAGACCCAACAGTTCCCCCATGAGCAGCACTTGGCGACGGCGGTAAGGAAAAACTCCCCTTTAACGGGTAGAAACCTCAAGCAGACCCCGGCTCTTGGTGGGCGGCCATCTGCTTTGACCGGTTGGGTTGAGAGAGAGAAAGAGAGAGGGAAAGGGGGAGGGGGGACAGAAGAAAAACAATGACAACAACAGACAACAACAAGCACAAGCATCAACAGACAGGGAAGGATGCCATCAGGACTGTGAAGGACCGCGAAGGTTCGGCCCGGGAGTCAGGTTTTTCTGTGAGATGAGAAAGCACAAAAAAACTCCGGGGAAGAAGCAAAGTTAGTGACATGCATTGATGTTACATGAATGCATACAGATGGAGAGGAGGAGGAGGAGAGAGGAGCTCAGTGCATCATGGGAAGTCCCCCAGTAGTCTAGGCCTATAGCAGCATAACTAAGGGCTGATCCAAGGCGAGCCTGGTCGGCCCTAACTATAAGCTTTATCAAAAAGGAAAGTTTTAAGCCTACTCTTAAACATAGAGAGGGTGTCTGCACCCCGGACTGAATCCGGTAGATGGTTCCATAGAAGAGGAGCCTGATAGCTGAAGGCTCTGCCTCCCATTCTACTTTTAAAGACTGTAGGGACCACCAGTAAGCCTGCATACTGGGAGCGCAGTGTTCTAGTGGGATAATACGGTATTATGAGCTCTTCAAGAGTTCGGTCTTGACCTGCTCTATGTGAAAAGTGCCCTGAGATGACTTTTGTTGTGATATGGCGCTATATAAATAAAAATTGATTGATTGATTGATTGAATTGACTTTCATTTTGCAGTAAAATCATCATATGTAAAAAGTGGCTCATATTACCCCGTTCTCCCCGACAGCGTTAAACAAACTTAAAGCTGCACTGGTCACCGCCGCTGTTCTCACCTTCTATGACATCACCAAGCCTACAGATGCCAGCAGCTATGGGCTGGGAGGTGTCCTGCTCCAGCAGCATGAGGACCACTGGAGGCCTGAGGCGTCCTGCTCCAGCAGCATGAGGACCACTGGAGGCCTGAGGCGTCCTGCTCCAGCAGCATGAGGACCACTGGAGGCCTGAGGCCTACCGCTCCAGCAGCATGAGGATCACTGGAGGCCTGAGGCCTACCGCTCCAGCAGCATGAGGATCACTGGAGGCCTGAGGCCTACTGCTCCAGCAGCATGAGGACCACTGCAGGCCTGAGGCGTCCTGCTCCAGCAGCATGAGGACCACTGGAGGCCTGTAGCCTACTGCTCCAGCAGCATGAGGACCACTTGAGGCCTGAGGCGTCCTGCTCCAGCAGCATGAGGACCACTGGAGGCCTGTGGCCTACTGCTCCAGCAGCATGAGGACCACTGCAGGCCTGAGGCGTCCTGCTCCAGCAGCATGAGGACCACTGGAGGCCTGAGGCCTACCGCTCCAGCAGCATGAGGATCACTGCAGGCCTGTGGCCTACCGCTCCAGCAGCATGAGGACCACTGGAGGCCTGAGGCGTCCTGCTCCAGCAGCATGAGGACCACTGGAGGCCTGCGGCCTACTGCTCCAGCAGCATGAGGACCACTGGAGGCCTGCGGCCTACCGCTCCAGCAGCATGAGGACCACTGGAGGCCTGCGGCCTACTGCTCCAGCAGCATGAGGACCACTGGAGGCCTGTGGCCTACCGCTCCAGCAGCATGAGGACCACTGGAGGCCTGTGGCCTACCGCTCCAGCAGCATGAGGACCACTGGAGGCCTGCGGCCTACTGCTCCAGCAGCATGAGGATCACTGGAGGCCTGTGGCCTACTGCTCCAGCAGCATGAGGACCACTGGAGGCCTGAGGCCTACTGCTCCAGCAGCATGAGGACCACTGGAGGCCTGAGGCGTCCTGCTCCAGCAGCATGAGGACCACTGGAGGCCTGTGGCCTACTGCTCCAGCAGCATGAGGACCACTGGAGGCCTGTGGCCTACCGCTCCAGCAGCATGAGGACCACTGGAGGCCTGAGGCCTACTGCTCCAGCAGCATGAGGACCACTGGAGGCCTGTGGCCTACCGCTCCAGCAGCATGAGGACCACTGGAGGCCTGAGGCCTACCGCTCAAGATGTCTGAGTGATGAAAAAGAATGCTTGCCAGCGTATGGGCCTGTGAAAGGTTCAAGAAATACCTGTTTGGGTTTGATAACTTCAATCATAAAGCTCTGCTACCTCTCAAGAACAGCAATGACTTGGACAATGTTCCCATCAGATGTCAGAGGTTGTTAATGAGGTTAATGCATTACAACACCACAGCTGAATACACACCAGGCAAAATGCTCTCTCGGGGGCCCAGAGCAGCGCCATGGAGACGGAGGTTCCCATGATGATGTGGTGGCACATATTGATGCTGCCATGTGCTGGAAACCCTACAGAGGATGAAGGAGATAAAACAAAATATACAAGTAGATCTGCAGCTCCAGACAGTCTTGGGTTCATCAGATATAGAGAAGGTGACTTCTACCAGGTGACTTATCTGAGCAGGATGGTTCAGTCATGAGAGGGAGTCGCATCGTCCTCCCTGCAGAGATGAGAGAGATGATCTCAGAGAGAATCCATGACGGGTACCAGAGAAGAGCCAGCCAGTCTGTTCGCTGGCAGTATGTACAGCAGTATGTATTCTGTAGAGATGATAAGAGTCTTTAATGTCAAGTGAGCTCCCATCCAGACCGAGGATGATATAATATTAGTATTTATTTTTAGGTTGATATTATAATATTAGTATTTATTTTTAGGTTGATATTATAATATTAGCATTTATTTTTAGGTTGATATTATAATATTAGTATTTATTTTTAGGTTGATATTATAATACTTATTTTTCTCAATTTTTTCGTGTCCTTCATATCTCCAGAGACAGAGATGTCAGTTATGATTTAACTCAGAAAGGAAAAGATGAACATTTATTTTAAAAATGGATCTTTAAGCCTCTGACTGTATATAAATATTTATTATAAGTATATAAAGATTTATTATAAGTATATAAATATTTACAAACATGCTGCTGTGTTTATCCAGCTGTGAGAGGCGACAGGCGCCGCGGGAAAGGACCTTGAATTTCATGACGTCATATTCACCCGACGCGCCGGCTGTAAACAGCGTGACGTCATATTAGTGTGACACTGAGCTGCCGGTGGATGGAGGATGAAGGCGAAAGAATAAACGGACACGCGGCCGATCAGACAGCGGAGACCCGGGAACAGGTCGCCTTAGCCTGCTGACGTCACTCGGGTAGGTTATCGATCCTGTATCGATCCTGTTTATCAGCGCTGTTTGAGCTGCGGTGCTGCGCGTCAGCAGGTGTGTTACATACTGATGCCAACAGGTAAATGACCTTAATCAGCTGATCGAACTCAGTCACATCTCACAGATGAAGAGATTCAGATTAAACATCATCGATCCTCTTCATGCTGCTGATTGTTCAGCTGATCACCTTCGAGCTCGTTTCTAATCAATCAATATTATATAAACTATTTTATAATGTGGAAACAAATAAAATAAAGCAAACAAAGAACAAAAAAGAGCAGAAACAAACATTTATTACCAACAGTTTGATGTTATTTAACGTCTAAATGCTGACGAGAGGATCAGATTAATACAATGTAACTAAAACAGCCAATCAGGTGACAGCAGGTGTTTCCCATCATGCCCTGCGGTCAGTCGGTGGAGAGCAGCTGCAGCTCCAAAGGCTGCGGCCGCCTCGATCTCATGACGTCATTGTTGCTACATGATTACGTCACAGCAAGTTGGGATCAAATCTAACTGGTCGGCCAAGATGGCGGCTGGAGTCTAACTGGTGAGGTGGAGTCTGACTGGTGAGGTGGAGTCTAACTGGTGAGATGGAGTCTGACTGGTGAGATGGAGTCTGACCTGCTCACTATTATTCAGTCCTCGATTGATCGTTGCTGCCACGATAAATAAAGCTGCGTTCAGCGTGTCAGAGATCAATGACTGACAGGAAATGACCAAAAGTTTGTGGAAGCTGTGAAAGGAGGACGAGGACCTGGAGGAGCGAGACTGAGAGGATCCGCAGATTTACAGAGAGGAGAAGAAGAGACGACGGCATCCAGCTGAGCTGAACATGTTGCCTTTATATGGTCGTCTGCTCCACGCTGAGCCATGACTCCATCACACAGCAGCAACGTTAAATAAGTAGTTTACCTGTTGGAGGTGTGCTGGTCGTCTGCAGCTCTTCATCAAACATCATCATCACTGTGGCTGTTTCTGCTTCTACTCTTCCTCCCTGTTTTATTTCTGACTGATCCGCTCGACTAACAGCTCCAAATATCTCCACGTGTTGTTGTTTTGACCGGTTTTTAGCACCAATAACGAAGCTCCGCTAATTCAGTGAAGAACACGTTTCATTTCCTGTAAAGTCTTCACAATAAAAGCCTCCTGTTATTTAGTCATTTAAAAGCTTTTATATGAAGCAGTAAAGCAGGAAATGTTGGGTTTGCATCAGCAGTTACTTTACACAACTGTGATACGTAAAGCTGACCAATCAGAACAGAGCAGGCTCATCGGGAGGCGGGGCTTAAAGAGACAGGAGCTTCCTGTTAGAGACAGAGGCTGAACTGAGGGGCTGCATAAAGAGCCAGTAGAAGATCAATAAGGAGTTTTTAACTGAATCATGAAAAGCTGCTCTAGTGGAGTAGCGTCCATATCATTAATTGATCACATGGACTATAAACCATCAGCAGATAAATGTAATCAATAATCAGTTTATCTAAACTGACTGAACAAGCTGTAACAACTGAAGATTAAATTAAAACATATTAACAGCTGAACAAAATGTTGACTCCTGTGTTTAAATTAAAAGAAGCATAAAATGAATCATACAAAGGTAATTATACAGACTTCAGGCCTCTGGTCACATGACTGTTTACCTGACGTTACCGTTCTTCTTCTCTGTGTGTTTCAGGAGGGGCGGGGCACCATGCTCAGTGTGGGGGGGCTCCGTGTCCTGCAGCTTCCTGCACGAAGCGTCTGTTCCGCTGCGTTCATCAGGAAGTCAGCTCTACCCGCCCACACCTGTGGTCACAGCTCACGTGTCCGCTCGGTGTCAGGCGGCGGCGGCGGCGGTGATGCTGCGGCCGGCTGGTACGGAAGCGTGGCGCATTCAGCGCCGGTGCATCTGGCGGAAGACTTCCTGGTTCACCTGCAGCAGGTGAGCGGTCTGCCGTGGTGGCTGAGCATCGCGGTCGGCACGCTGTCCGTCAGGACGCTCATCACTCTGCCGCTCGCCGCCTACCAGATGGTCATCATCTCCAAGGTGAGCTGAGTGCTGATCCTGGATCAGTTCACCTGTGATCGTGTCAGACTTTAATCCCGGGGGAAACAAATTATTATCATTGTTGTTATTATTATTGATTTAATGGTTTAATGAATAAAATATGAAAAGTGATGTCACGGCGTCAGTGAGTCAGTGGGCGCAGTGAGCTTCACCTCCTGCAGGAGGCGACACGCCGCCACCCGTCTGTTACCTGCTGACACCTCACCTCCACCTGCTGATACACATTACAAACAGCTGTTCCTGTTGTTGGTTCAATAAAATATCTTTGACCTGTTCTCCATCACTGTAACCATGGCGACCTGTCCCCAATCACTGTAACCATAGTAACTCTCAGGTGATGTGCAGGTGGAGGTGCTGCAGGCGGAGATCTCAGAGCTGGCAAAGAGGCTTCGATACGAAGTTTCAGTCAGAGCAAGAGAGAGAGGCTGGACAGATAAACAGAGCCGGTAAGAAACAAACAAACAAACAAACAAATATTAAACTAGTTGGTCAAACAAACTGAATGACCCCTGATGACCCTTAATGACCCTTAATGACCCCTGATGACCCTTAATGACCCGTGATGACCCTTAATGACCCCTGATGACCCTTAATGACCCTTAATGACCCTTAATGACCCTTAATGACCCCTGATGACCCTTAATGACCCTTAATGACCCGTGATGACCCTTAATGACCCGTGATGACCCTTAATGACCCCTTAATGACCCTTAATGACCCTTAATGACCCTTAATGACCTGTGATGACCCTTAATGACCCTTAATGACCCCTGATGACCCGTGATGACCCTTAATGACCCCTGATGACCCTTAATGACCCTTAATGACCCGTGATGACCCTTAATGACCCCTGATGACCCTTAATGACCCCTGATGACCCTTAATGACCCCTGATGACCCTTAATGACCTGTGATGACCCTTAATGACCCTTAATGACCCCTGATGACCCTTAATGACCTGTGATGACCCTTAATGACCCTTAATGACCCTTAATGACCCCTGATGACCCTTAATGACCCCTGATGACCCTTAATGACCTGTGATGACCCTTAATGACCCTTAATGACCCCTGATGACCCTTAATGACCCTTAATGACCCGTGATGACCCTTAATGACCCCTGATGACCCTTAATGACCCCTGATGACCCTTAATGACCCCTGATGACCCCTGATGACCCTTAATGACCCCTGATGACCCTTAATGACCCTTAATGACCTGTGATGACCCTTAATGACCCTTAATGACCCTTAATGACCCGTGATGACCCTTAATGACCCCTGATGACCCTTAATGACCCTTGATGACCCTTAATGACCCTTAATGACCCTTAATGACCCCTGATGACCCTTAATGACCCTTAATGACCCTTAATGACCCTTAATGACCCCTGATGACCCTTAATGACCCCTGATGACCCTTAATGACCCGTGATGACCCTTAATGACCCTTAATGACCCGTGATGACCCTTAATGACCCATGATGACCCTTAATGACCCTTAATGACCCCTGATGACCCTTAATGACCCATGATGACCCTTAATGACCCTTAATGACCCGTGATGACCCTTAATGACCCTTAATGACCCGTGATGACCCTTAATGACCCGTGATGACCCTTAATGACCCATGATGACCCTTAATGACCCTTAATGACCCTTAATGACCCGTGATGACCCTTAATGACCCATGATGACCCTTAATGACCCCTGATGACCCTTAATGACCCGTGATGACCCTTAATGACCCGTGATGACCCTTAATGACCTGTGATGACCCCTGATGACCCTTAATGACCCGTGATGACCCTTAATGACCCGTGATGACCCTTAATGACCTGTGATGACCCCTGATGACCCTTAATGACCCGTGATGACCCTTAATGACCTGTGTTGACCTGTGATGACCCTTAATGACCCGTGATGACCCTTAATGACCTGTGATGACCCTTAATGACCTGTGTTGACCTGTGGTGACCCTTAATGACCCGTGATGACCCTTAATGACCTGTGATGACCCTTAATGACCTGTGTTGACCTGTGATGACCCTTAATGACCTTTAATGACCCATGGTGACCTGTAATGATCTTTGGTGACCCTTAATGACCTTTAGTGACCTGTGATGACCTGTACTGATCTTTGGTGACCCTTAATGACCTGTGTTGACCTGTGATGACCCTTAATGACCCGTGATGACCCTTAGTGACCTGTGATGACCCTTAATGACCTTTAATGACCTGTGATGATCTGCGGTGACCCTTAATGACCTTTAATGACCCATGGTGACCCTTAATGACCTTTAGTGACCTGTGATGACCTGTAATGACCCGTCATGACCTGTAATGACCTGCGGTGACCCTTAATGACCCGTGATGACCCTTAATGACACACAGTGACCAATAATGACCTGTGATGACCTGGAACCTGGTACGTGGATTTCACAGAACAGACTTCTGGGCTCTGAGAGAACCGAGGGAACAGAAGTAGAACTGGAGTCACAACTGTAACTTCTGTTTCTGTTCAGGTTCCAGTTCCAGAAGAATCTGCGTCGCATCGTGTCTCAGCTCTACATCAGAGACAACTGCCACCCTGTCAAAGCCAGTCTGCTGGTCTGGGTCCAGCTACCCCTCTGGATCAGCTTCTCCCTGGCCCTCCGAAACCTGAGTCTGGATCAGTCTGGTGAGTTTGGATCAGTCTGGGAGTCTGGATCGGTCCAGTCCAGGACCCAGATCTCCTGCCCTAACAGTAAACTGTTTGTTACAGCGCTGCAGTCTGAGCTGGCAGCAGGAGGCGCTCTGTGGTTTCCTGACCTCACCGTACCGGACTCCACCTGGATCCTACCTGTCTGTCTGGGACTCACCAACCTGCTCATCGTGGAGGTCAGTGTGTCCGACAGGTGTGTGATCACCTGACACTGATGTCAGCTGACCATGTCTTCTTCTTCAGGTCTTTTCTCTGCAGAGAGTCAATCCGTCGCGTTTTCAGAACGTTATGACGAACTGCATCAGAGGATTCTCAGTGCTGATGATTCCAATCGCTGCTTCAGTTCCCTCGGTGAGTCCTAGATTTTCTGTCCTGAGAATACATCAGGTTCAGGAGGTGCAGAGTGCTGGATAGTTCTTCAGGAGGCGCAGATTGCAGGCAGGTTCAGGAGGCGCAGAGTGCCGGCAGGTTCAGGAGGCGCAGAGTGCCGGCAGGTTCAGGAGGTGCAGAGTGCTGGATAGTTCTTCAGGAGGCGCAGATTGCAGGCAGGTTCAGGAGGCGCAGAGTGCCGGCAGGTTCAGGAGGCGCAGAGTGCTGGCAGGTTCAGGAGGTGCAGAGGGCTGGATAGTTCTTCAGGAGGCGCAGAGTGCCGGCAGGTTCAGGAGGCACAGGGTGCTGCATGGTTCAGGAGACGCAGGGTGCTGCATGGTTCAGGAGACGCAGGGTGCCTGCAGGTTCATTTAGGTTCAGGAGGCACAGGTCGAGGAGCAGAGTGACTGCAGGTTCAGGCAGGTTGAGGAGGCGCAGGAGGTGGAGGTCGAGGAGCAGAATGACTGCAGGTTCAGGCAGGTTGAGGAGGCGCAGGAGGAGTTTACATTCCTCGGCAGGTTTGTTGCTGTGATGTGTTCAGCTGATGAATGTTCCAGCGTGTTGAGTCGTGTTCAGTCTGTATTCAGGTTTTATTTAATGAGCAGATTCTGAGCATCAGGCTGAAACTGGATGTTTAAACATAAAAACCGAATGACTGACTCTCTGACCCCCCCCCCCCCCACCATCCTACCCTCCCCAGTCCATGGCTCTGTACTGGTTCACCTCCAGTCTGGTGGGATTTGGTCACAACCTGCTCCTTCGATCTCCTGCGATCCACAAGATCCTCCAACTCCGAACTCAACGCTCCGATTCCCCGTACAGAGACCTGCTGGCTGCCTTCATCTCCAAATACTACAAATAACAGAGTACTGCAAGTAACAGAGTACTACAAAATAAACACAGAGTACTTCATTTGTACTCAGAGTACATGATATGAGGACTTGGATATTTCACCTCCTGGTCAGACTGTTAATGTCTCTGCAGCCAATCAGAGATTATTGATGATCACAGATCAATATCAACAATTACAACGGGATCATTTATTCTGTTTGAGTCTTTACAAAGGTCCATTTACTAACTTTTTCTGGATCTATCAGTTGCATCTCATGGTCTTCATCAGCAGAGAGTTTTTGTGCCACAAAGTATAACACCTAAACCGTCTCCATGACAACTGAGCAAACTTCAGCCACTGATGAAGACCATGAGAAAAAGTTGGCAAGTGGACTTTGAGTTCAGATGATTTTGTCAAACTAAAGAATAAACCTTGAAATGTCTGTTAAATAATATAAATAAAGTTTTGTGTTAATGAGTTTAAGTCTTTCTGTGCTGTGACACCTGTTCTGTGTAACTGTATATGTATGTATTCAGTATATAAACACACACATATATACAACATACCTGATACAGCTGTGCAGCAGCAGTCAGTAAACATACTGAGAGTTTAATGCAAACAGGAAACGATGCCACAGTAAGAGTTATTTATTCCCACTCTGACAGATAAACTTTAGAAAGATTAAAGACTGAACTTTGTTGTTTGAGATGCTTTTTAACTTTATTCACAGACTTTATTCAGACTTTTTACTCAGTAAAGTCTTCCAGACTGAAGTCATTCTGTGTCTGCACGGAGACAATAACAGGAAGAATAACTTTGTCCTCTGACCCTGAAACATTTCCTGTTTATTATTTTCCCACCGACCAGCTGACGCTCAGCGTTCTGCTGAGAACCATCAGAGACAAGAAACGGGTCTATGCTTGTCAATACTGATCTAAACTGGTTTATTTACTGGTCTGTACTGGTTTGTTCTGGTCTGGGACAACCCATGAAAAGGAAAGGTGTAATAAAGTCAACTTACCATTTTTCTTTTATCTTTATTGTTCTTTGTTGCATTTGTGAGAAGAAACACCAACACACACTGTTAATGTGCTGATGAACTGATTCTGTTGTAATACAATAGTATAATAATGCTATAATAGTGGTATAATAGTGGTATAATAATGGCATAATAATGATATAATAGTGGTGTAATAATGGCATAATAATGGTATAATAGTGGTATAATAGTGGTATAATAATGATATAATAGTGGTGTAATAATGGCATAATAATGGTATAATAGTGGTATGATAGTGGTATAATACTGGTATAATAATGGTATAATAATGGCATATTAATGGTATAATAGTGGTATAATAATGGCATAATAATGGTATAATAGTGGTATGATAGTGGTATAATACTGGTATAATAATGGTATAATAATGGCATATTAATGGTATAATAATGGCATAATAATGGTATAATAATGGTATAATAATGGCATATTAATGGTATAATAGTGGTATAATAATGACATAATAGTGGTATAATATTGGTATAACAATGGTATAATAGTAGTATAATACTGGTATGATAATGGCATAATAATGGTATAAAAGTGGTATAATAGTGGTATAATAATGGCATAATAATGGTATAATAGTGGTATAACAATGGCATAATAATGGTATAATAGCGGTATAATAGTGGAATAATAATGGAATAAAAGTGGTATAATAATGGTATGATAATGGTATAATAGTGGTACAATAATGGTATAAAAGTGGAATAATAATGGTATGATAATGGTATAATAGTGGTACAATAATAGTATAAAAGTGGAATAATAATGGTATAAAAGTGGAATAATCATGGTATAAAAGTGGTATAATAATGATATAATAATGGTATGATAATGGTATAATAATGGTATAATAGTGGAATAATAATGGTATAAAAGTGGAATAATAATGGTATAAAAGTGGAATAATCATGGTATAAAAGTGGAATAATCATGGTATAAAAGTGGTACAATAATGATATAATAATGGTATGATAATGGTATAATAGTGGTATAATAGTGGAATAATAATGGTATA
>NC_089525.1:35280620-35318120 GCF_963924715.1 Thunnus thynnus | reverse complement strand
ACCGGCTGGGTGCTGGTAAGTGTTAACGACCAATGTGTAATGAGGTTTAATGAGGTTTAATGAGGTTTAATGAGGTGTAATGAGGTTTAATGAGGTTTAATGAGGTGTAATGAGGTTTAATGAGGTGTAATGGGGTGTAATGAGGTTTAATGAGGTGTAATGAGGTTTAATGAGGTGTAATGAGGTTTAATGAGGTTTAATGAGGTGTAATGAGGTGTAATGAGGTTTAATGAGGGTTAATGAGGTGTAATGAGGTGTAATGAGGTGTAATGAGGTGTAATGAGGTTTAATGAGGTGTAATGAGGTTTAATGAGGTTTAATGAGGTGTAATGAGGTGTAATGAGGTTTAATGAGGGTTAATGAGGTGTAATGAGGTGTAATGAGGTATAACGAGGTGTAATGAGGTTTAATGAGGGGTAATGAGGTGTAATGAGGGGTAATGGGGTGTAATGAGGTTTAGTGAGGTGTAATGAGGTGTAATGAGGTTTAGTGAGGTGTAATGAGGTTTAATGAGGTTTAATGAGGTTTAATCAGGTGTAATGAGGTTTAATCAGGTCTAATGAGGGTTAATGAGGTGTAATGAGGTGTAATGAGGTGTAATGAGGTTTAATGAGGTTTAGTGAGGTGTAATGAGGTTTAATGAGGTTTAATGAGGTGTAATGAGGTTTAATGAGGTTTAATGAGGGTTAATGAGGTGTAATGAGGTGTAATGAGGTTTAATGAGGTGTAATGAGGTTTAATGAGGTATAATGAGGTTTAATGAGGTTTAATGAGGTGTAATGAGGTTTAGTGAGGTGTAATGAGGTGTAATGAGGTTTAGTGAGGTGTAATGAGGTTTAATGAGGTTTAATGAGGTTTAATCAGGTGTAATGAGGTTTAATCAGGTCTAATGAGGGTTAATGAGGTGTAATGAGGTGTAATGAGGTGTAATGAGGTTTAATGAGGTTTAGTGAGGTGTAATGAGGTTTAATGAGGTTTAATGAGGTGTAATGAGGTTTAATGAGGTTTAATGAGGTTTAATGAGGTTTAATGAGGTGTAATGAGGTTTAATGAGGTGTAATGAGGGTTAATGAGGTTTAATGAGGTGTAATGAGGTGTAATGAGGTGTAATGAGGTTTAATGAGGTTTAGTGAGGTGTAATGAGGTTTAATGAGGTTTAATCAGGTGTAATGAGGTTTAATGAGGTTTAGTGAGGTGTAATGAGGTTTAATGAGGTTTAGTGAGGTGTAATGAGGTTTAATGAGGTTTAATCAGGTGTAATGAGGTTTAATCAGGTCTAATGAGGGTTAATGAGGTGTAATGAGGTGTAATGAGGTTTAATGAGGTTTAATGAGGTTTAGTGAGGTGTAATGAGGTTTAATGAGGTGTAATGAGGTTTAATGAGGTTTAATGAGGTTTAGTGAGGTGTAATGAGGTTTAATGAGGTTTAATGAGGTGTAGTGAGGTTTAATGAGGTTTAATGAGGTTTAATGAGGTTTAGTGAGGTGTAATGAGGTTTAATGAGGTTTAATGAGGTTTAGTCAGGTGTAATGAGGTTTAGTGAGGTTTAATGAGGTTTAATCAGGTGTAATGAGGTTTAGTCAGGTGTAATGATGTTTAGTGAGGTTTAATGAGGTTTAGTTAGGTGTAATGAGGTTTAATGAGGTTTAGTCAGGTGTAATGAGGTTTAATGAGGTTTAGTCAGGTGTAATGAGGTTTAATGAGGTTTAATCAGGTGTAATGAGGTTTAATCAGGTGTAATGAGGGTTAATGAGGTGTAATGAGGTGTAATGAGATGTAATGAGGTGTAATGAGGTTTAATGAGGTTTAGTGAGGTTTAGTGAGGTGTAATGAGGTTTAGTCAGGTGTAATGAGGTTTAATGAGGTGTAATGAGGTTTAATGAGGTTCAGTGAGGTGTAATGAGGTGTAATGAGATGTAATGAGGTTTAATGAGGTTTAGTGAGGTGTAATGAGGTTTAGTCAGGTGTAATGAGGTTTAATGAGGTTTAGTGAGGTGTAATGAGGTTTAATGAGGTTTAGTCAGGTGTAATGAGGTTTAATGAGGTGTAATGAGGTGTAATGAGGTTTAATCAGGTGTAATGAGGTGTAATGAGGTTTAGTCAGGTGTAATGAGGTTTAATGAGGTTTAGTGAGGTGTAATGAGGTTTAATCAGGTGTAATGAGGTTTAGTGAGGTTTAGTGAGGTGTAATGAGGTTTAATCAGGTGTAATGAGGTGTAATGAGGTTTAATCAGGTGTAATGAGGTGTAATGAGGTTTAGTCAGGTGTAATGAGGTTTAATGAGGTTTAGTGAGGTGTAATGAGGTTTAATCAGGTGTAATGAGGTTTAGTGAGGTGTAATGAGGTTTAATCAGGTGTAATGAGGTTTAATGAGGTTTAATGAGGTTTAGTGAGGTGTAATGAGGTTTAATCAGGTGTAATGAGGTTTAGTGAGGTATAATGAGGTTTAATCAGGTATAATGAGGTTTAATCAGGTGTAATGAGGTTTAATCAGGTGTAATGAGGTTTAATCAGGTGTAATGAGGTTTAGTGAGGTATAATGAGGTGTAATGAGGTTTAATCAGGTTTAATGAGGTGTAATGAGGTGTAATGAGATGTAATGAGGTGTAATGAGGTTTAATGAGGTTTAGTGAGGTGTAATGAGGTTTAATCAGGTATAATGAGGTTTAATCAGGTGTAATGAGGTTTAATCAGGTGTAATGAGGTTTAATCAGGTGTAATGAGGTTTAGTGAGGTATAATGAGGTGTAATGAGGTTTAATCAGGTTTAATGAGGTGTAATGAGGTGTAATGAGATGTAATGAGGTGTAATGAGGTTTAATGAGGTTTAGTGAGGTGTAATGAGGTTTAATCAGGTGTAATGAGGTTTAGTGAGGTGTAATGAGGTTTAGTGAGGTTTAATGAGGTTTAGTGAGGTGTAATGAGGTTTAGTGAGGTGTAATGAGGTTTAGTGAGGTTTAGTCAGGTGTAATGAGGTTTAGTGATGTTTAATGAGGTTTAGTCAGGTGTAATGAGGTTTAATGAGGTTTAGTGAGGTGTAATGAGGTTTAATGAGGTTTAATCAGGTGTAATGAGGTTTAGTGATGTTTAATGAGGTTTAGTCAGGTGTAATGAGGTTTAATGAGGTTTAGTGAGGTGTAATGGGGTTTAATCAGGTGTAATGAGGTTTAATGAGGTTTAGTGAGGTGTAATGAGGTTTAATCAGGTGTAATGAGGTTTAATGAGGTTTAATGAGGTGTAATGAGGTTTAATCAGGTGTAATGAGGTTTAATGAGGTATAATGAGGTTTAATCAGGTATAATGAGGTTTAATCAGGTGTAATGAGGTTTAATCAGGTGTAATGAGGTTTAATCAGGTGTAATGAGGTTTAGTGAGGTATAATGAGGTTTAATCAGGTTTAATCAGGTGTAATGAGGTTTAGTGATGTTTAATGAGGTTTAGTCAGGTGTAATGAGGTTTAATGAGGTTTAGTGAGGTGTAATGAGGTTTAATCAGGTGTAATGAGGTTTAATGAGGTTTAGTGAGGTGTAATGAGGTTTAATCAGGTGTAATGAGGTTTAATGAGGTTTAATGAGGTGTAATGAGGTTTAATCAGGTGTAATGAGGTTTAATGAGGTATAATGAGGTTTAATCAGGTATAATGAGGTTTAATCAGGTGTAATGAGGTTTAATCAGGTGTAATGAGGTTTAATCAGGTGTAATGAGGTTTAGTGAGGTATAATGAGGTTTAATCAGGTGTAATGAAGTTTAATCAGGTGTATTGAGGTTTAATGAGGTTTAGTGAGGTGTAATGAGGTTTAATGAGGTGTAATGAGGTGTAATGAGGTTTAATGAGGTATAATGAGGTTTAATGAGGTTTAGTGAGGTGTAATGAGGTTTAATCAGGTGTAATGAGGTTTAATGAGGTTTAGTGAGGTGTAATGAGGTTTAATCAGGTGTAATGAGGTTTAATGAGGTTTAGTGAGGTGTAATGAGGTTTAATCAGGTGTAATGAGGTTTAGTGAGGTATAATGAGGTTTAATCAGGTATAATGAGGTTTAATCAGGTGTAATGAGGTTTAATCAGGTGTAATGAGGTTTAATCAGGTGTAATGAGGTTTAGTGAGGTATAATGAGGTTTAATCAGGTGTAATGAAGTTTAATCAGGTGTATTGAGGTTTAATGAGGTTTAGTGAGGTGTAATGAGGTTTAATGAGGTGTAATGAGGTGTAATGAGGTGTAATGAGGTTTAATGAGGTATAATGAGGTTTAATGAGGTTTAGTGAGGTGTAATGAGGTTTAATCAGGTGTAATGAGGTGTAATGAGGGTTAGGTTTAGAAACGTAAAATGTATCTCCATGGAAACGCTGGAGGCCTTCAGACGGTCTCTGAGCGTATTTTATCCCGTCGTGGTCCAGCAGCCTGAAGACATCTGGGTTCAGACAATATGAACCGTAACCTCCAGGAAGTGATGTCACATCTTCAGCTCTCTGTTGGACCAATCAACTGCTCCCTCATTTGTTTCAGATCTCGCCGCTCACCAAAGACGAGGAAGGTTCCTATGAGTGTCACGCCACCAACTCCAAAGGCCAGGCGTCAGCTGTCGGAGCCATTCACGTGGTCGAGTCCATTGATGACATCATCGTCAAGAAAGGTAACGCCAAACAAACAAACACCACAACAACCTCATATACAAACAAACAAACACCACAACAACCTCATATACAAACAAACACCACAACGACCTCATATACAAACAAACAAACACCACAACAACCTCATATACAAACAAACACCACAACAACCTCATATACAAACAAACAAACAAACACCACAACCTCATATACAAACAAACAAACACCACAACAACCTCATTAACAAACAAACAAACAGATATCCTGATTGTTGGAGGTTTTTTACTGGTTTCCAGTGTTTTCCTCCCATCCTTCCTCTGACTGATGATGTCATTTCCTTTCAGTGACGAAGGACGACGAGCTGTGATCAGCTGATCAGAAGATCATCACCAGAATCTCATCTGAAGATGTTTTAACTGTCAGTGAAATGATCTTTTTATTTCTTATTCTGTCCGAGTTTGTTTCTTTTCCGATTCAAGCAGATTTAATAGATTCAGATTAATCTTTTCTTTCTTTTTTGAATTAAATTTTTCATTTTAATGTTTTTTTTTATCACATTTTTTAAATCTTCGCTGATCTCAGAGCAGCAGAGTTCAACTGGAATCAGTTGAGCTTTATTTTGGAAAGATTTCAATCCAGTTTGAGGATTAAACCATTGATGGCAGTCAACGTCGCAACGGCACTGATGCCGGTCACCGTAGCAACGGATGCCGGTCACCGTGGCAACGGCACTGATGCGGATCTAAATATTAAACTCTGATTAAAGTGAACTTGTCTCTGGAACATCTGATGTTTGTCATTAAATGTTGACCGTAATAATCAAATATATCTGCTGTTTAACTGCAGCTTCTACTTTTTCTGTTTGTATTTTTACTGCAGAATCAATAAAGACTTAAATGTGAATCAGGTGATGTTTTATTTTACAGATGTTTAATTTACTGACAAGTTTTCTGATAACAATTTGTACAAACTGTTAAAAAAGAAAATCCATTTAAATTGAATAAATATTGTTTCATTGATCATTTATCACAAAACCATATGATCTCTGGAAGTTTTACCTGCTGAACATGTTTCCATTTCCTGTGTGAATGCTGACAGCCAAAACAAATCACAAAGTCCTGCTAAAATACTACAGACGTGTTCAACATCCCCATCTGTACAACTCTGCAGAGTTTGGTTACCATGACATACATTAAAGAGATACGGCGGTTAATAAGTAGTATGGTGGTGTTATATTAATGACCACATGGTGGCGCTATGTCAACAGAACTGCAGAAATATCATGTTATAATGTTACAGTAGCGCCCCCTGTAGACAGAACTGTATGAAATGTTACACATTTGTTTAGTGTGACTGTACGTACAACGTTCCCAAATTTAGTTGCAATCCAGTTGAGTATTGGAGAGTTATGACCTGTTAAGTGCATCAGGCCACGCCTTCGAAAGTTTGGTAACCAATTACAGACAAACGGTAAGTGACAACAAACACAAACTTGTCAGTTTTGTTCGGGTTCCTCTAAATATGGTCTGTACTAAGTTTGGTGAAGATTAGATGAAATATTTGCCAACAGAAGCTGAAAATGTGTTTACCAAAAAAATCCAAAATGGCGGAAAGATTTTAGGCAGAAATGGGCGTGGCCTACATCAGGCTAAACGGGATCATCCAAGGAACACAGTGTACAAATATTGATTTGATTTACCTCACGGGTCATGAGTTATTAACCAAAATGTAAAACACGCAATAACTGACCACATGGTGGCGCTGTTGGTATCATGTTTTAATATGTTCAGCATTTCAACATGAGACACCTGAACATCAAGTATGAACACTGCAGCACTTTTAGTTTTTTTAGAACTTTCAAACATTCCTCCCATTGACTTTCCATTATACATTTTAATATTTTAAAACATTACACTGGAATATGCTAGAAAGAAGAAAAGCAACAGCATAAATGTGCTTAAAGAGCTGAATGTTTCAATGTTTGAATGATTTCTGTCACTGAAAGTTTGCAGAAGTAGAAAGCTTGTAAAAAAATATACAGAAGAATAATAAACAAAGATTTGAAGAACAAAAGTGTGAATGCTTTCAGTATTCACACTAATAAGCACATAAAATACTGTGTAAGATTGAAATAATTAATTCAGAAGTTAAATAGATTAAGTCTGTAAACAACAGTATATACTTTTCATTTATGGTTCAGATCCCACGACCTCTGACTGACCTTTGACCCCTGACCGAGCGGGTCATGACCTGAACAGACAGTTCAGTGTTTTGTGTTTTGGCCATGGATGTATAATAAGAGCTGATACGGCGCTGCGGATCACTCTTGCTGCCAGTTTCTCCTTGTGGTCACTGGTGGTACTGCAGCGGAAAAAGCATTTTATATGAACATTTTAGACCTCCGTTATAAAAGACGTCTGAAAAACTGTAGACAAGACGCCTCCAACTGTAAATAATGTCAATTATTACTCTCCATTATGAACTTTTGATCCATGGAGGTTTCCATGATAGATTACATCCGTTGGACATTTATGATGACCTTGATTTATACTCGCACTTTTGTTTTCCACAAGCGGAGATACAACGGATTACCGACCTGCTGGCAGCTGACCTGCAACATGACACGGACAGAAACGGTGCCCTCAGTCCTTCCCTACAATTGTGTCTGGCTCTAAGATATTTTGCCACAGGATCATTTCAAAACTTGGTTGGTGATTCAATTCAAGCGCATCAATCAATCAATCAATCAATTTTTATTTATATAGCGCCATATCACAACAGAAGTCATCTCAAGGCACTTTTCACATAGAGCAGGTCAAGACCGAACTCTTTAATTTACAGAGACCCAACAATTCCCCCATGAGCAGCACTTGGCGACAGCGGGAAGGAAAAACTCCCCTTTAACGGGTAGAAACCTCAAGCAGAACCCGGCTCTTGGTGGGCGGCCATCTGCTTTGACCGGTTGGGTTGAGAGAGAGAAAGAGAGAGGGAAAGGGGGAGGGGGGACAGAAGAAAAACAATCACAACAACAACAACAACAAGCACGAGCAGCAACAGCCAGGGAAGGATGCCATCAGGACTGTGAAGGACCGCGAAGGTTCGGCCCGGGAGTCAGGTTTTTCTGTGAGATGAGAAAGCACAAAAAACTCCGGGGAAGAAGCAAAGTTAGTGACATGCATTGATGTTACATGAATGCATACAGATGGAGAGGAGGAGGAGGAGAGAGGAGCTCAGTGCATCATGGGAAGTCCCCCAGCAGTCTAGGCCTATAGCAGCATAACTAAGGGCTGATCCAAGGCGAGCCTGGTCGCCTAAATCTACTGTATGTAGAGCAATAAGCAATCGTGTCAGCGCTTTAACGACTACATTAAGTTTCCAACTCAGCCTGAGCAACAGAATATGACGCGTCAGAAGCTCTACCAGATAGCCGGTTTCCTGACCTACGTGGCTGTGTAGATGGCACACACATCAGGATCAAGGGACCCAAAAACAACGAAAATGATTTTGTGAACAGGAAGGGATACCACTCAATCAACACTCAGATTGTGTGTGATGCTGACCTTGTTATCACAAACGCTGTGATCAAATGGAGCAAAGCATGACAGCTTCATCCTCAAGCAGTCTAGCCTGTGGAGAGACTTTGAGGCAGGAAGATACCCTGGGAGGTTGCTGGGAGACTCAGGATATCCCCTGAGAAAATGTCTTATGACTCCATATCTAAACCCAGCAAGTGTCAGTGAGCAGCGCTACAATTCAGCACAAGAAATGCGGTGGAGCGGTGCACAGGTGTTCTGAGGAGCCGATGGGCCTGTTTGCAAAGAGGTTTCATTCAAACATCATTTCCTACATTGTTTTTGCTGTATATTTTACAAATCAGTGTTAAAAGCAGACAAATTCTTACCAGTATAGCTTTATAGATAGTCTGGCTTTGTCAATCAATCAATCAATCAATCAATCAATCAATTTTTATTTATATAGCGCAGAATCACAACAAAAGTCATCTCAAGGCACTTTTCACATAGAGCAGGTCAAGACCGAACTCTTTAATTTACAGAGACCCAACAATTCCCCCATGAGCAGCACTTGGCGACAGCGGTAAGGAAAAACTCCCCTTTAACGGGTAGAAACCTCAAGCAGAACCCGGCTCTTGGTGGGCGGCCATCTGCTTTGACCGGTTGGGTTGAGAGAGAGAAAGAAAGGGGGGGGGGGGGGGCAGAAGAACAACAATCATAACAACAATGACAATGACAGAGCAGCAGCCAGGGAAGGATGCCAACAGGACTGTGAAGGACCGCGAAGGCTCGGCCCAGAACCCAGGGTTTCCTGTGAGATGAGAAAGCACAAAAAAACTCTGAGAAGCAAAGTTAGTGACATGCATTGATGTTACATGAATGCATACAGATGGAGAGGAGGAGGAGGAGAGAGGAGCTCAGTGCATCATGGGAAGTCCCCCAGCAGTCTAAGCCTATAGCAGCATAACTAAGGGCTGATCCAAGGCGAGCCTGGTCGGCCCTAACTATAAGCTTTATCAAAAAGGAAAGTATTTCTAGTTTTAGTCAGTACACATGCAGAAAGTCAGTACACATGCAAAAAAATGTTTATTTAGTAGGCCTACTGTAAACACAACAACACAATGTTTGAAATATAAAACTCAACACCGGAGGGCCGACTCCTCCGGTCAACACTCAGCAGTTTACCTGAAAGATAAGGAACTCTTTTGAGGACAACAACATACATATTGTGGAGAGGGAGGACAGGTGGTCTGAAACAGGAGTGAAGGATGCCATCTATGTCAAAGTAGAGAAACCATCCCTCAACAGAGGAGGAGGTCTATGACACCACTTATCCTCCACCTACAATGCGCCATTCACATTTGGCCTCATGTGACTACTCCTACAACTGTGGTTTACACCTGGCCTCAGGTGACTCCAACGACTCTAATGACTCTAACAGCCAGGAGCACTAACGAACCAAGTGGTATCAATGACCTTGATAACGACCCTACAGTAGTTTAATACCTGGTACTCCCCACCACTCAGCTAGAACTGAAGAAGCCCCTTGAATGAGAGGAGAAACGTCTTCAAGTATTTTCAACCAAACCCAGTTGCCCTCGATTCAACCCTCCTTGGATAACGATGACCTGGATGACTGAGAGTCTTCACAGACATCAACGCTGAGAACACGAGAATGTGCATTGATTTACTGACTGCTCCTAACATCATCGTTTTCACTTTCTTCTCTTGAAACTCTCTGACTTTTCTCTGTGAAGTTTGTTCCAACAAACTCTCTTAAACTGAATAAATCTCTCTTTAGAGCCTGATGAACATCAGCTGTCCATGAGGAGCTGAACGTCCCTGAGATTTCATCCTAACATGTCCATATAAGGCAACCTGTTCCACTCCGTTTGAGTTTCATTCAAAGAAATGTTCCCAAAGAGTGAAAACAAGAATCAGGAACCAGCAGACACATTTATCAGTGTGTATGAACCAGTGTCACTCCTTCCAGAGTTTTTTTTGTGATTATTGAGGCCAAAAATGTTGATTTTGCAGCAGCTCTTCTAAAAAAAAATTGTGATACAATTTGTAATGTAATTGTAAAATATGTGCTCTTGTTAAATTGTAAAATTACAGGAATTGGGAAAAATTGCAAACAAAGGAAAATAATGCATTTAAAAAAAAAAAACTACTACCAATGAAGAGTCAATGAAGAGTCAATGAAGAGTCATACATATGCCTAATCACAAGTCTTGGTAATTTTGCAAACTCTCACAAATATTGCAGAGATTTCTTGAATTTGCATTAGTTATTGGAACTGCAAAATCACAATTTTAAGGAGGGACTGATCAGTAATCACATAAGAGGAGCTGAAACAATCAGAAAATATGAATCATCAAGCAGCTGTACTGTGACAGAAATAAAGAGGAAACACAACATGATACTGCAGAGAGACACAGAGGCAGCTGTTAACTGCCCACAGGTCAATCTTCTATTTGATTAGTTGTTGTTGTTGTCGTTGTTGTTGTTGTCCTCTACCCTTTCAAGCGTCTTCTGGCACGTGTCAGGCCGTCATTGTAAATGAGAAACTGTTCTTAATGTCTTGCCTGGTTAAAAAAAAAAGGTTAAATAAATAAAAAAATAAAAAATCCGCAAGCATGAAGATGAACAGAGGTTTGGTTTTACATTTTATTTGATCATATTTAAACTCTAAGACTTTATGAGTTCAGGTCAGATGAGAAACTCTGTTCATGTCTGTTCATGACTTATATGTCAGCTTCATTTGAATGTGCCAAGAAGCACTTGTACCAACAGATTTGTTCTAAAGAGACATGTACGAGTGATTTTAAGAACATTTGTGGCATTCATCAATTTTCCCTGAGGTACAAAGAAACGTACAAGTTCAGAGCTGTCGAACGAGTCCTGAACAGACAGTCTGACTTTCTTCACAAGGACAGAAACACTTGTGTTAATCTGGATGAATTTAGAGTTTAAATATGATACCAAAGTCAGCTGAAATACTAAAAAGAAATGTATGTAAAAATTAATATTCTGCTCACCATATTATCATCATCATGGCTGCCATTTTGTTTTTCGGGAATTTTATTTTCAAATTTTAGATTTAACAAGACATAAAAAAACCCACACATAAAATCACACAAACATGGCTCTAAATCAATTTTATTTCATTCAGTTATTTATTTATATAGTGCCAAATCACATCAAAACTCATCTCAGGGCACTTTTCACATAGAGCAGGTCGAGACCGAACTCTTTACTTTACAGAGACCCAACAATTCCCCCATGAGCAGCACTTGGCGACAGCGGGAAGGAAAAACTCCCCTTTAATGGGTAGAAACCTCAAGCAGACCCCGGCTCTTGGTGGGCGGCCATCTGCTTTGACCGGTTGGGTTGAGAGAGAGAAAGAGAGAGGGAAAGGGGGAGGGGGGGCAGAATAACAACAATCATAACAATAACAATAAGTAGCAACAGCCAGAGAAGGATGCCATCAGGACTGTGAAGGACCGCGAAGGTTCGGCCCAGAACCCAGGGTTTCCTGTGAGATGAGAAAGCACAAAAAACTCCGGGGAAGAAGCAAAGTTAGTGACATGCATTGATGTTACATGAATACATACAGATGGAGAGGAGGAGGAGGAGAGAGGAGCTCAGTGCATCATGGGAAGTCCCCCAGCAGTCTAGGCCTATAGCAGCATAACTAAGGGCTGATCCAAGGCGAGACTGTAGGAACCACCAGTAAGCCTGCATACTGGGAGCACAGTGTTCTAGTGGGATAATACGGTATTATGAGCTCTTCAAGATATGATGGTGTCTGACCATTAAGGGCTTTGTAAGTTAGGAGAAGGATTTTAAATTCTATTCTAGATTTTACAGGAAGCCAATGCAGTGAAGCTAAAATGGGAGAAATGTGGTCTCTTTTTCTAGTTTTAGTCAGAACACGTGCAGCTGCATTCTGGACCAGCTGGAGAGTCTTTAGAGACTTGTTAGAGCAGCCTGATAATAAGGAATTGCAATAATCCAGCCTAGAAGTAACAAATGCGTGGACTAGTTTTTCTGCATCTTTTAGGGACAGGATGTGCCTGATTTTTGTGATATTACGTAAGTGAAAAAAGGCAGTCCTTGAGATTTGATTTATGTGGGAGTTAAAGGACATATCCTGATCAAAGATAACTCCCAGATTCCTTACGGTGGTGCTGGAGGCCAGGGTAATGCCATCCAGAGCAGCTTTATCATTAGATAATGTGTTTCTAAGGTGTTTAGGGCCAAACACAATAACTTCAGTTTTATCTGAGTTTAGTAGCAGAAAATTGCAGGTCATCCAGGTCTTTATGTCGTTAAGGCATGTTTGGAGTTTGTTTAACTGATTGGGTTCATCAGACTTCATTGATAAATATAATTGGGTGTCATCTGCATAACAATGAAAATTTATGGAGTGTTTCCTAATAATATTACCTAAAGGAAGCATATATAAGGTGAATAGAATTGGTCCAAGTACAGAACCTTGTGGAACTCCGTGTCTAACTTTTGCCTTCACGGAGGATTCATCATTCACATGTACAAACTGAAATCAGTCTGATAAATAGGACTTAAACCAGCTTAATGCAGTTCCTTGAATGCCAATTAAATGTTCCAGTCTCTGCAAAAGGATTTGATGATCAATTGTGTCGAATGCAGCACTAAGATCTAACAGGACAAGTATAGAGACAGGTCTGTGATTAAAGCTCTGTCACTTTGCCTTTTAAAGTCAGCTCTGAGTGTCTCAGGATGGTCTCTGAGCCGTTTGCTTCTGTATTTCTTCCTCCCTGCTTCATTAGTCATATCCTCTGGGTAGTGGACCACCAGACTATCTAGACTTCATCTATCTGTTTGTAGTTGTTTTGGGTCCATTTTGCCAACCGAGAAAAAATACTGCTGTGTTCTTCACTTTCTTTACACACAGAACTGTTTAGCTATAGTTTTACATGGATGCACTAGAAGTCCAGTTTGTCTTTAAATAGAAGTGTTCTTCTCAGGAACATTCTCTTGTTAATCCCTTTTTATAATTGTTTCTTTCCTTGTCTTATCTTGTTTCTTGTTGCTTTCACCCTCATTTTTGGTTGTTTTGCCCTGGTTTAGGTCTGAGTCTCATGGCAGTTGGTAGCTGACAGTTGACAGTTGGTGCTGTTACCAGTTAGTTTGCTAGGTAGCTAGCTTCTTCCAAAATTTGGTTTGTTCATTTTAGTTTACTGGCTTATCAGATTGACATGAAACTTGCCCACTTTGTTCCCAAATTCTTTATGTCTAATTTAATCCAAAACCTGCCATTAAACTTGATCTAAAAGCAATTAAATTATTTGCTTAAGTAGAGCTCATGTTTTCTGTTGTTTCTTCGTTCCGTTGCCTAGCAACTGTCTTCCTGTCTCTCTGTCTGTCTTCCTGTCTCTCTGCCATTAGCTGATAAGCAGGTTTCCTGTCTGTGGAACACAGTAATAATGATTATTAGAACCATGAGGTGGCTCTAGTTTGTTATTAGGTTGTTCTACTGTTCATTCAAAAGGTTCAACAAGTCATTGAGTAGGTTCTTGTAATTACTGTGATTACTAGCGGTTCTAGAGGTCCATTAGGTGGTTCCAGTCAGCTTTAATTAGTCCTCAGTGAGGAGGACAGAATAGAATAGAATACAATACAATACAATAGAATACAATAGAATACAATAGAATAGAATAGAATAGAATATATCTTTATTGTCCACCAGGATGGAAAATTGTCTTTGGTTCACCAAAACAAAGTTCTAGGGGTCCATAATATTGCTACTGCTATTGCTGCTGTTATTGTTATTGTTATGATTGTTGTTATTCTGTCCCCCCTCCCCCTCTCCCCTCTTTCTCTCTCTCTCTCAACCCAACCAGTCAAAGATGGCCGCCCACCAAGAGCCGGGGTCTGCTTGAGGTTTCTACCCGTTAAAGGGGAGTTTTTCCTTCCCGCTGTCGCCAAGTGCTGCTCATGGGGGAATTGTTGGGTCTCTGTAAATTAAAGAGTTCGGTCTTGACCTGCTTATGTGAAAAGTGCCCTGAGATGACTTTTGTTGTGATTTGGCGCTGTATAAATAAAAATTGATTGATTGATTGAATTGATTAATATCCCTTTAGTGATGGGGATCCCTGGACTCCACTGCGAGAACCACTGCTCTAAAGGTTTCTTATTTTTTGTTTTTGTGGTCAGTAAGAAGGTTCTTGGGTTGTTAGGTGGTTCTGAAGTGGCTGTAGCAGGGCATTAGGTGGTTGTATATGTCCTTCAGGGTTCCTGTAGGTGGTTTTAGTGGTGCTTCAAAGCTCTTTGGTGGTCACTGTGGAGGTTCTAGAGCTCCTTTAAGAGGTTCTATGGGTCCTTCATATGATCATGGCTGTCAGTGGGACCTCTGAGTCTTTCTCATGTGGAACATTCAGAGTCATCACACTGAAAACAAACACTTGAGTTTATGTTTCAGTGTTTTTCATTCAGTAAATATTATCTGATCACTTTAATAAATTCAAGGTTCTGTTTGAAACTCAGAAGTGTTGATTGGACTCTTGGTTGTGTTTGAATGTTCATAATGCTGCAGCTTACTCTGCAGTTTACCTCTGAGGGGTTTTATGTTCCCGTATACACATTTAACCCTTTACATTATGGTTCATGATTTCAAATTAATATTTAATCAATTAAATAAATAAAAAGATTGACATGAACCTGCTGCTGTATTTACTCTCTGTGTCCAGCAGGTGTCAGTACTGACCAATCAGAGGCTGACAGGTCATCACCTCTTTCTTCATCTCTTTCCATCCTTCCTCTTCATGATTCACTCAGACACACTTAATCAATGTTTAGAGAAACAACATAAGTTCATAATTCATTTTTATTTATTATAACTCTTATTTTATTTTGTTCTCAGTTCACATTATTTTATTTATGAATCTGTTTTCTAACCCTGCTTACAAATACACGATAACTCTGCTTTGTGTTATATTTAAACCACATATTTATCAACAACTCAATAACCCAAAGCCTCTGTCATTACTTTACTGTTTGCAGCTGCATATCATAACATACCTGGAGAATATTCAGGTTACAGAGTACTATAGGTACCCAATATTTAAATGTCCAGTTGTTGCTCTCTTGGTCCTTGTTTTCTTCCACTGAACCTTCATTAAAGTATTTTATTGGAACAAAATTATACTTTAGACAACAGGCTGTATTATAAAGTTTCACCCATCAGCGCACAAAGAAACTGCCAGATGTCATCGATACACTGGAAAAATAAATATCACATATTTAAATAAATAGATATTTATCACAAATGAAGTATTAATGAAAAACAGACTCAAAAACTGATGAAACACTGAAAAAGACTGTTAATAAAGAATCAAATAAAAATCTGTCACTGAGGAGAAATCAGATCAGTTTTTGTTTTATTGTGATTTTATATATGTTACATATTTTTGTTGTAAATTTCTTTCTTTTTTTTAAAATATTATTTATGATTACTTCTTCTTTGTATATTTTTACTGTTATGAACCACAACAACCTGTGCAAACATACTTGGAAATAAACCTGATTCTGATTATAAGTCTTAATTGGTAATCAATAAAGACTGATGACTGGTTCTGGTGCTGCGGTTCTGGTGTTGAGGTTCTGGTGTTGAGGTTCTGGTGCTGCGGTTCTGGTGTTGAGGTTCTGGTGCTGAGGTTCTGGTGCTGAGGTTATGGTGCTGCGGTTCTGGTGCTGAGGTTCTGGTGTTGAGGTTCTGGTGTTGAGGTTGTGGTGCTGTGGTTCTGGTGTTGAGGTTGTGGTGTTGAGGTTCTGGTGCTGTGGTTCTGGTGTTGAGGTTCTGGTGTTGAGGTACTGGTGCTGAGGTTCTGGTGTTGAGGTTCTGGTGTTGAGGGAAAACTTCCTTCATAAAGATCTTCCAGTACTTTAATTAAACTGACGGTCTGATACGGAACCTGCGGTTTAACCAGATTATTATTGTTCATTTAGAAATCAAACCACAGACTGACTGACTGGTTCCCGGCAAGTATCGCGACAGTTCATCCAAATCTCAGCTGTCTAAACATGAACATATCGCTCGCGCACCCTGTCTGCCGTCTCCCCGTGCCGTCGCTCTACGCCTGCGCACTGTGCCTCAAACGGAGAGACGGAGCTCGAGCCTCCGCACCATCTAATAACCAGCGGGATCAAAAACGGAATAAAACGCCGAACAACAGCTGGATCCAACGCACGAAACGCACCGATCCCACCGCACAGTCACCGGGATAACGGCGGGTTAGCAGGCCGGAGAAGAGTGGAGGCAGGCGGGGGTCGGTACACCGGGAGCCTGCCTGTCTGTCCGCCTGCAGACGGTAAGACAAAGCGGAATGAAGCGGCTGCCAGCGCCGCGTTTAAACACTGAGTCATGCTGCTGGATCATCTTTAACATGAGCTTTTATTCAACTGTCTGTTTACAGGACTGAACACATGACGCTGTGATGGGCCAGATGTTGGCCTCTGGTGATGCTCCATGTTCTGACACACTGTCCTCATGTCCCTCACTGTCTCATCCAGGGCTCCTATTGGCTGGAAGGACGGCCGGAAACACGTGCTGGGACACGAAGAAGACATCTGCAGGACATACAGAGACATAAACACAACATCTGGAGGACATACAGAGACAAACACAACATCCGGAGGACATACAGAGACATAAACACAACATCTGGAGGACATACAGAGACATAAACACAACATCTGGAGGACATACAGAGACAAACACAACATCTGGAGGACATACAGAGACAAACACAACATCCGGAGGACATACAGAGACATAGACACAACATCTGGAGGACATACAGAGACATAAACACAACATCCGGAGGACATACAGAGACATAGACACAACATCTGGAGGACATACAGAGACAAACACAACATCTGGAGGACATACAGAGACATAAACACAACATCTGGAGGACATACAGAGACAAACACAACATCTGGAGGACATACAGAGACATAAACACAACATCCGGAGGACATACAGAGACAAACACAACATCTGGAGGACATACAGAGACAAACACAACATCTGGAGGACATCAAAAAGGAAAAGAAGAAATTTGATGGATTTAAATAAAAATCAAAGAAAGATATAACGAAGACACGGAGGCATTAAGGAAATCTTTTGGGGGACATAAAGACATGCTGTCTCGGACATAAACTGACAATCAAACTATTGAGGACAGACACTGAACTATTGGAAGACAACATGAAGACATTTCTTGGCCAAAAGGAAATATAAAGAAGGGAAAGAACGGGACATTTGAAGGTGGGTAATGTACTTAAGTGAAGTAAGACAAATAGAAGACAAAGGGACATAAAGTAAACCTCTAGAAGACCTAAAGTGTCCTCTAGTGGACATAAACTGACTTTATGAAGACGTTTTCAGGACAAATAGACATAAAGAAGCATTCTGAGACAAAATATTAAACATTTACATTAACATTTAGTGGACATGAAGACATATATTAGACTTTTGAAAGACATAACAAAGACAAAGATAAAGATCCTTTCGGGGAAACGTAGAGACACAAAGACACGTTGAGGACATAAACTGACATTAAGAACTGTTTTTCAAGACAAACAATGAAATATTGGACAAGACAAAGAGACACTGAGGCATTCTGAGCATTTTCTGAACATCTGAGTTTTGGATATAATATAACCTGATGCACCAGATGGTTTGTTACACAGAAACATCTGAGAATCGTCCTTGGAGACTGGGCGGCACTTTCAAAGATACTTGGCAGGTGATTGGATGATCCATCTATCACTGAGAGGCAGCTGGGTTCATGAGATCACACGAGAGTCATGTGGACCTAAAGAGATAAAATAAGAACATTGAAAGACATTTGGAGAGACATTAAGACACTTTTGGACAGAAGGGGACATTTTCAGGACAAAGTGCTTTTGATGTAATGATGGACATTAATAAGAAATGAGACATTTATTGACCACACAGACATAAAGAAGATCAAGTCAGTTTTATTGATATAGCACTAAATGACAGCAGAAGATACCTCAGGGACCTTTTAGATCAGGAGATGTTCCATCAACGCAGCTAATCAAAGTCCAGCTTAAATTAACTCAACTCTCACTTAAAGCTGTTCCACTAACACAGTTCAGCCGTGTCTCGTCAACGTTCATTCCACCTTTAGGCCTCCACTGTCCACATAAGTAGGCTTGTAAAACTTAAACATTTAATCTGTCAGCGAGTTTTTGCCAACTCGTCTCTTTCACCTGGTTCATTGCGGCACTTTTGGCCTTTTTGGTGAAAACTCATTTATATTCTTCATATAGTTTCATCAGCAGGTTTGTTCTGCTGCGAGAAGAACGCCGCTCTAGTTTTCTCTTGTTTTTGCGACACCGTATCGTCCTTTCAACAGTCGACTGTCCGCGGCTGCAGGATTATTCTCGCCAGGTTAGAGAGGCGAGCTCAGAAGGACCGACAGGATACATCTGTGTTAATAAATGAACATTCAGATCACTGACTGTGGTTATATTATCAGCAGACTAGATAATATCAGATATATATTTATCTGATGGAACCGTCTGTTGGGAATCTGTTTCTGTCCGTCAGACATTCTTTGACAAGCAGCTAAATGACGCTTGACAGTTAGCCTGCTGCAGAGCAGCTAGTTCTGTTACCATGGTTACTGAGCAGCCAATCACATAAGCCACAGTGATGGAACAAAACTCTCACTTAAATTAGCGAGACTTATCAGAATAAGCCAGGCTTTCCCTTTATCCTGCTTGATGGAACACGTCCAGGTCTAGACCCTAATCTTTAATTTACAAAGACCCAACATTCCCCCATTGAGCAGCAACAACAATAATAACAATGACAACACTAATAATAGCAAAAATATGACTAATAATAATAGTAGCAACAGTGGTGGGTGTGAGGCTGGACAACAGTCAGCTGAAGGTTTCCTGCGAGACGAGAAAGCAAAGTTAGTGACATGCATTGATGTTACATGAATGCATACAGATGGAGAGGAGGAGGAGGAGAGAGGAGCTCAGTGCATCATGGGAAGTCCCCCAGCAGTCTAGGCCTATAGCAGCATAACTAAGGGCTGATCCAAGGCGAGCCTGGTCGGCCCTAACTATAAGCTTTATCAAAAAGGAAAGTTTTAAGCCTACTCTTAAACATAGAGAGGGTGTCTGCACCCCGGACTGAATCCGGTAGATGGTTCCATAGAAGAGGAGCCTGATAGCTGAAGGCTCTGCCTCCCATTCTACTTTTAAAGACTGTAGGGACCACCAGTAAGCTGCATACTGGGAGCGCAGTGTTCTAGTGGGATAATACGGTATTATGAGCTCTTCAAGATATGATGGTGTCTGACCATTAAGGGCTTTGTAAGTTAGGAGAAGGATTTTAAATTCTATTCTAGATTTTACAGGAAGCCAATGCAGTGAAGCTAAAATGGGAGAAATGTGGTCTCTTTTTCTAGTTTTAGTCAGAACACGTGCAGCTGCATTCTGGACCAGCTGGAGAGTCTTTAGAGACTTGTTAGAGCAGCCTGATAATAAGGAATTGCAATAATCCAGCCTAGAAGTAACAAATGTGTGAACTAGTTTTTCTGCATCTTTTAGGGACAGGATGTGCCTGATTTTTGTGATATTACGTAAGTGAAAAAAGGCAGTCCTTGAGATTTGATTTATGTGGGAGTTAAAGGACATATCCTGATCAAAGATAACTCCCAGATTCCTTACGGTGGTGCTGGAGGCCAGGGTAATGCCATCCAGAGTAGCTTTATCATTAGATAATGTGTTTCTAAGGTGTTTAGGGCCAAACACAATAACTTCAGTTTTATCTGAGTTTAGTAGCAGAAAATTGCAGGTCATCCAGGTCTTTATGTCGTTAAGGCATGTTTGGAGTTTAGTTAACTGATTGGGTTCATCTGGCTTCACTGATAAATATAATTGGGTATCATCTGCATAACAATGAACATTTATGGAGTGTTTCCTAATAATATTACCTAAAGGAAGCAACTCTGGAGACAAAGACATAAAACAGATTTTAAGACAAAGAGACATTTTAAGAATACAGAGAGACATGATGATGTCTTTTCCTGGACATGAAATGATATTGAGAACCAAGTTTGAGGGAAAACACTGAAATACTGGACAAGACAAAAAGACATTGGAGCATTTTGTGAGCATGAAGAGACAGTCGGAGGAAGACGTCATTTCATGGACATAAACGGACATTAAAGCAGACACTGAAATACTCAAAGACAACGAGACATACAGACATTTTCAAAACAAGACATTTGGAGGACAAACATATATCACATTTAGGGACATAAAAAGACATTTTGAAGACAAATGGTATTTGAGGTGTATTGAGAAATTTTAGGACATTAAAGACATTAATCAGACCTTTGAAGGACAGAAAACAAAGAGACAGAGACCATTTACAATAAACTAAATTAGGAACAGATTTTAAGGAACATAAAATGACAAGGAGACAGCTGGAGGACTTAAAAAAAATGTTTGAGGGATAAAAAGAGACAAAAGACGTTCTTTCTAGAGCATTTAAGAACCTTAAGAACAGATTTTTAAAGGGACAGAGACATTAAGACGTGTTCAGGACACACAGAGACAGTTGGACACTGCGGTCTTCTGGACCACAGGATGATTTTGGACAGACTTGTTCTGGTGTAAAGAAGTTTCTTTTGTTTCCTGACAGTTTGGATGTAACAAGGACTGAGAGGACGCCATGATGTCCCTGAGGTGGACTTGTTTCTGCGTCCCTTCAGCCCAGGTCCTGGTCATGGTCCAGGTCCTGGTCCTGGTCCTGCCCTGCTCTGTGTGGGCGGCTCGCTCAGACAGAAGCATGATGTCGGAGGAATATTTTGGAGCCACGGTGAACGCCACGGTGCTGGACAGCCGTGGAAACACCGTTCACCTGATGAGCAGCGAGGACGGGACGTACGGACAGAACTCCCCTAAAATGGACTCCAGGGGCGTCGTCATCGCACCTGCACCGCATCACGGAGGTAACAGGTCACATGACATCACACCTGAGGTCCAACGGTGGAAAGTAACTAAGTACTTTTACTCAAGTACTGTATTTAAGTACAGTTTGAGGTACTTGTACTTTACTTGAGTATTTCCATGTGATGCTACTTTCTACATTTCAGAGGGAAATATTGTACTTTCTACTCCACTACATTTATTTGACAGCTTTAGTTACTTTTCAGATGAAGATTTGACACAATGGATAATATAACAAGCTTTTAAAATACAACTCATTGTTAAAGATGAAACCAGTGGTTTCCAACCTTTTTGTCTTTTGACGTCTTACAAAAAGCAGTGTGTAGTCGGGGTCACATTTCACATGTCTATGAGTTGTTAACAGCTCCACCAAATAGTGATTTTTCCCTCTAAACTTCTCACATGCTTTCATTTCAATAAATGTTCAAATGATCCAATATTTCAGCAAAAATCAAAGATTAGAGAAAAAGTCCAAAAACTGAAAACAGATTTGTGTATCAGAACTTTGTTTTTTCTTCTTTCCTCTCCCATTAATCATCTCACCACCCCTCAGATTTATCTGCTGACCCTTTGGAGGGGCCCGACCCCTAGGTTGGGAACCACTGGACTAAACTAGCTAACTGTATATAAAGTAGTGTAAACTAGCTCCACCTCCAGCAGCTACAACAGTAACATGCTGCTCTAACACTGATGCTTCACTATTAATAATCTAATGATGTCATATATAATAATATATCAGTCAGAGGGACCAAACCACTACTTTTACTGCAATACTTTAACTACATCAAGCTCATAATACTTATGTACTTTTACTGCAATACTTTAACTACATCAAGCTCATAATACTTATGTACTTTTACTGCAATACTTTAACTACATCAAGCTCATAATACTTATGTACTTTTACTGCAATACTTTAACTACATCAAGCTCATAATACTTATGTACTTTTACTGCAATACTTTAACTACATCAAGCTCATAATACTTATGTACTTTTACTGCAATACTTTAACTACATCAAGCTCATAATACTTATGTACTTTTACTGCAGTACTTTAACTACATCAAGCTCATAATACTTATGTACTTTTACTGCAGTACTTTAACTACATCATAATTAGGACTGCTCCTGACCAAAGACTTTCCTAGTTGACTTGTTGTCACATGTTTATGATATTAATTTAATTATTTAAATATATATTTTGGGGCGTCAGCAGATGCTTTGAGTTCCAGGGCAGAGAGACAATGTTATCAGTAACATTATTAACGCTGTGCTACATTACAGAGAAATACAAAACCATAATAATGAGCCTTTAAAAGTGCACACATGAAGTGAGCCGACTGTTAATGACAATGCTAACAGCAAAAGTGGTAAATTCAATTCAGTTTTATTGATAAAGCACCAAATCACAACAGAAGTCATGTCAGGGCTGTTTCCACATAGAGCAGGTCTAGACTGAACTCTTTAATCTACAGACCCAACATTCCTCCTTTAACAGGAAGAAACAGGCTCAGACGCAGCTCCAGACTAACTCTTCCTGTGACTGACTCACCAACGAAAACCCGGTTAAAACTTGGAGACTCGTCATCGACTATAAGGCGGCGGCCCTGCTGAAGATACTGACGTACTTTTACTTAAGTAGGATTAGTAATTAGTAATGGAGTATTTTTACATTGTGTATTGGTACTTTTACTGCAGTAAAGGATCTGAATCCTTCTTCCAGCTCTACTGAGCTCACACATGACATCACACATGACGTCACACATGACGTCACACATGACATCACACATGACGTCACACATGACGTCACACATGACGTCACAGCTGAGGTCACACATGACGTCACACATGACGTCACACATGACGTCACACATGACGTCACAGCTGAGGTCACACATGACGTCACACATGACGTCACACATGACGTCACACATGACGTCACACATGACGTCACACATGACGTCACACATGACGTCACAGCTGAGGTCACAGCTGAGGTCACAGCTGAGGTCACAGCTGAGGTCGCACGGCGTTTGTGACCTGATTGTGTGAATATTGTTCCTTTCTGAGGTTGAACTGATCAACAATAGTGAATTATTCACAGTCACAGTGGAACCGTCTCTGCTCTGAAAACCAGTGAGATTATTTGAAACGACGACTGTATTAACGTAGTGATGACGATCTCGACGTTAGCGACGGCGTGCAGCAGCAGCTGATGTTAGCGACGCTGATCTCTTTAATGTCTTAAAGTCTGCGTGACTCTCCGACTCACATCATGTCAACTTCACTATAAAATCTTTACAAATCTTCATTTATTCATGTTTGACATAAACAACTAATTAGTCATTATTAGTTAATCAGCTTTCAGCAGATTGTTGAGCAGTTTTAACAGTTTCCAGCTGAACAACAGAAACACACAGAGCGACTGGACGGTTTACCTGCTCAGGTGATCTCATTTCAGCGGTTTATCTTCACCCGATGACATCATAGATAGGGGAGGAGCTTCAGCGTATCTGCCTGAATACTTGACGTGGTTCGACTGATGAATGAATCAAACAACCGTCTCAACACGGAGTTCAGAGTCAGCAGATTGTCGATGAGACGACCTCAAAGTCAAACTGCAGCGAGGAAACCTCAAACCTGCGTCTCACATTCACACGTTTCCTCTGCTGCATCAACACGGAAACACCTGACTGAGCTCAGGTCAGCCACTCGTAAGGCGCCTTCACACAGCGACAGGCCGCCGCCCGACGTCCGGCCGCCGCCCGACGTCCGGCCGCCGCCCGGCGTCCGGCCACAGGCTCCTTCACTCTGTTGACAGTCGTGACAGAAGTCCCTGTGGCTCCTGAGTCCCTGTGAGACTCGTCCACTGACTTTCTTTGGTGACCAAACAGTGAGTCAGAAATTTAAGACCAAATTCTCATAAACTGCTGCTACGAACCAAACCAACCAATCAGAGCACGAGATGAAACACGTCTCTGCACTCTGACAAACTGATGGTTCAGTCTCACAGATTATATTACTGTGACCTGCAGGAACCACTGAAGGCTGTTGCACACGTCTCGTCATGACCTCTGACCTCTGTGGGCTCAGCCAATCACTGTTGAGCACAGCTTTCAGTGAGAGATGGACCAGAAACAAACAAGTTGTGTTTCTAAATCTGAAGAACTGAACAAAAACAAAGTGACTTCATATGGAGACAAAAACATGAACTCTGTTGGTGAAACATGAGTGCAGAGCGTCTACTGCTAGCAGCCTCCAGAGCCGGAGGAAGCTTCCTGAAGCTGACCAATCAGAGCAGAGTGGACTCATCGGGAGGCGGGCCTTAAAGAGACAGAACTGAGGGGCTGCATAAAGGACCAGTAGAAGATAAATAAGGAGTTTTTAACTGGAAATCATGCAAAGATATTCCAGTAGAGCCCCAGAATATAAATATAGAGCTGGACATGTAAAGAATAGGTGTGCTTTACAGTTTAGTACAGCACCACCAGGAGTTCAGGAGAGGTAAAGAGGAAAGAGGTGTGTGTGTGTGTGTGTGTGTGTGTGTGTGTGTGTGTGTGTGTGTGTGTTGTTGTGTACAGAGACACTGCAGAGCTTCAGGATGTTGAAGGTCGGAGTGTCTCGGCTCTGTAGTGTCAGATTACAGTCAGACTGTCCAAGGACACTGCAGCTCTCTGCAGCACTCAGATACCCTGAGCTCCAACATCTGATAACGTTATAATAACATTATTACAACACTATTACAACATTATTATTATAACATTATTATAACATTATTACAACATTATTATAAAATTATTACATTATTACAACATTATTATTATAACATTATTATAACATTATTACAACATTATTATTATAACATTATTATAACATTATTACAACATTATTATAACATTATTACAACATTATTATTATAACATTATTATAACATTATTACAACATTATTACAACATTATTATAAAATTATTATAACATTATTATTATTAACATTATTTGGGGCGTCTGTGGCTCAGGAGGTAGAGCGGGTTGTTCACTTATCAGAAGATCAGCGGTTCGATTCCCGGCTCCTCCAGTCCTCATGCTGAAGTGTCCTTGAGCAACATACTGAACCCAGAGTTGCTCCTGATGGCTGCACCATCAGATTATATATATATATATATATATATAGATCATGATTAGATTCCCTCTGGGCTGGTTGGGACCTTGCATGGCAACCATCAGCGTATGAATGTGTGTGAATTGGTGAATATGACTCATAGTGTAAAAGCACAAGACTAGCCAGCAGTTTTAAATGTGATTCAATGTCGCCCGCTCTGGTCCCAGGAATACATTTAACTATGGCTGCTGGTGTCGCTAACTTCACGTTTCTGACTATGGAGCTGCTAATAATCACAGTTGGTTTCTCAGCGGGTGTGTCGCTGAGTGGGGAGAACCAGTTAGAAACATGAACTGGTTGGTGGTGAACCGTGGGCTTCTGCTTAGGGCTATGCTTCCTTCAGACAGTCACCCAGACACCCTGGCCTCCCGGCTGCTCGGGAACTACCGGGGGAGTGGGAGCTACGCTAGGTCGGCCCACACCGGCTACTGGGGGCTGGCTAACTATATTAGCTGCTGATTGGTTTTCCATTGTGTGGAGCCACACTTCCAATTCACTGAACCTTGCCTTCAACACTGCAAATAAACTACATTTATTACATGTACCACTATCACTAAAGGAGGCAGAGAAATAACTAAATGTATGATACACAGAGCAAGAGAGAGCAGGAGAGCAAGAGGGAGAGAGAGAAGCCATCGCTAACTGCTAAGCTAAGTTAGCTGCTAAGCTAACTGCTGAGCCAAAATAACTAACAACTGTGGGATTAGTAAGAAAAGTGGCTAAAAGAAGGAGAGAGCTAAGAGTGCTTGAGCAGAAGTAGTGTAAGTTTAAATGTACAGCAGGTAATTATCCACAGTAATGAAGAATAAAGCAAAATTAACTGAGCTGGGAGCAGCAACAACGCTATCAATAAACACAGTCAGCAACTGGAAATGACACAATATGCTTATTGCAGCATGTTAGCATGCATGAGCATGGACACACTTGATCAGGTTTATTATATGGTCTTGATATCAGTAATTGCCAGATATGCACCACTTGTATTTCTGATAACATGCCAGTTGTTTTTAATGCTCACATCCCAGGTCTTACTTGTAATAATCACCATCCAACCCACTACTCAAGGGTTATCAATAATCAGACTGCAGCCTGTCTTGCCGGTGCTTTCATCACTACCACTCTGGAAAAGCTGTTAATAGACTGCACCCTAGACAAACTGGTGAATGTTTTTAATTCCTTCTGTCCAACCATCCTTGACTCGGTGGCCCCCAGTAAGTATATACGACCTAAAACCAAGTCTCAGCCTTGGTTTGATGACACCAACAGAGCGCTTAGACAAGACTGCAGAAGTGCAGAAAGAAAGTGGAAGAAAGACAAGCTTCAAGTATCATATGAGATTTCAAAACATTCCCAACAGTTTTCCAAGAGGCCGTTAAGTTCGTTAGAGCAGAATAGTTTGCTGACCTGATAGCAAAACACAACCACCAACCAAGAGTTCTTTTCAACATATCAAGCATCCTAATCAACCCCACTGACAGCGACATTACTAACATATCCTCAGTGAGCTGTCATGGTTTTCTTAATTTCTTTGTCAATAAGATCTCTACTATCCGAGCTCATGTATGTCCCAGTGGTACCCTAGTAGTAGCTTTGCCAGTGCACACTGCTTCTTTTACTAACTTTTATTACTAACTTATTCCACTCCAGCACTTGAGAAAAGTTGTTTCTGATTTAAAACCGTCTCCATATCCATTTAACTCTATTCCTCCCTGGGTCCTGAAAGAGGTTTTTGACAGTGTAGGTCACTCTGTTCTGTAAATACAGCTCCCTTATTTCTGGTCAAGTACCAACATTTTTAAACATGCAGTCATGCAACAATTTATCAAAAAGCCCGATCTTGATCACACCGACACAAATAACTACAGAAAAATTTCAAAACTACCACTCCCTTCCAAAATTTTTGAAACTGTTGTCTTCCAGCAACTTCAGTCTTTTTTAACTGAGAATAATATGTTTGATATCTTTCAGTCTGGTTTCTGTCCACAGCAGAGCACAGAGTCTGCACTAATCAAAGTCCTGAATGACCTGCTGCTGTCTGCTGACACTAAGATCTGCGCAGTATTATTGTTGTTAGATCTCAGTGCTGCCTTCGATATTCTGGACCACCACATTCTTCTAGAGCGCCTAGAGCACTGGGTGGGCATCTCAGGCACCGCACTCAAACTCAAATGGTTTGCTCCCTTCCTAGAAAGGAGAACTTTTTCAGTTTCTTTTAGTGGATCATCATCTGTCCCTGCCCGCCTCTTGTATGGTGTTCCACGAGGTTCGGTGTCAAGCTGTATTTTATTTTCATTATGCATCTTACCGCTAAGTCAGTACAGTACTTTATTCAATGTTATTATAACAGTACTTTATTCAATGTTATTATAACAGTACTTTATTCAACTTTATTATAACAATACTTTGTTCAACTTTATTATAACAATACTTGATTCAATATTATAACAATACTTGATTCAATGTTATTATAACAATACTTTATTCAACTTTATTATAACAGTACTTTATTCAATGTTATTATAACAATACTTTATTCAACTTTATTATAACAATACTTTATTCAACTTTATTATAACAATACTTTATTCAACTTTATTATAACAGTACTTTATTCAACTTTATTATAACAATACTTTATTCAACTTTATTATAACAATACTTGATTCAATGTTATTATAACAGTACTTTATTCAACTTTATTATAACAATACTTTATTCAACTTTATTATAACAATACTTCATTCAATGTTATTATAACAGTACTTTATTCAACTTTATTATAACAATACTTTATTCAATGTTATTATAACAGTACTTTATCAACTTTATTATAACAATACTTGATTCAATGTTATTATAACAGTACTTTATTCAACTTTATTATAACAATACTTCATTCAATGTTATTATAACAGTACTTTATTCAACTTTATTATAACAGTACTTTATTCAACTTTATTATAACAGTACTTAATTCACCTTTATTATAACAGTACTTTATTCAACTTTATTATAACTACTTTATTCAACTTTATTATAACAGTACTTTATTCAACTTTATTATAACAGTACTTTATTCAACTTTATTATAACAATACTTTATTCAACTTTATTATAACAGTACTTTATTCAACTTTATTATAACAATACTTTATTCAACTTTATTATAACAGTACTTTATTCAACTTTATTATAACAATACTTTATTCAACTTTATTATAACAATACTTTATTCAACTTTATTATAACAGTACTTTATTCAACTTTATTATAACAATACTTTATTCAACTTTATTATAACAATACTTTATTCAACTTTATTATAACAGTACTTTATTCAACTTTATTATAACAATACTTTATTCAACTTTATTATAACAATACTTGATTCAATGTTATTATAACAGTACTTTATTCAACTTTATTATAACAGTACTTTATTCAACTTTATTATAACAGTACTTTATTCAATGTTATTATAACAATACTTTGTTCAACTTTATTATAACAATACTTGATTCAATATTATAACAATACTTTATTCAACTTTATTATAACAGTACTTTATTCAACTTTATTATAACAGTACTTTATTCAATGTTATTATAACAGTACTTTATTCAACTTTATTATAACAATACTTTGTTCAACTTTATTATAACAATACTTGATTCAATATTATAACAATACTTTATTCAACTTTATTATAACAGTACTTGATTCAATGTTATTATAACAGTACTTTATTCAACTTTATTATCACAGTACTTTATTCAACTTTATTATAACAGTACTTTATTCAATGTTATTATAACAGTACTTTATTCAACTTTATTATAACAGTACTTTATTCAACTTTATTATAACAATACTTGATTCAATGTTATTATAACAATACTTTATTCAACTTTATTATAACAATACTTTATTCAATATTATAACAATACTTTATTCAACTTTATTATAACAATACTTTATTCAATATTATAACAATACTTTATTCAACTTTATTATAACAGTACTTTATTCAACTTTATTATAACAATACTTGATTCAATGTTATTATAACAGTACTTTATGCAACTTTATTATGACAATACTTTATTCAATGTTATTATAACAATACTTTATTCAACTTTATTATAACAGTACTTTATTCAATGTTATTATAACAGTACTTTATTCAACTTTATTATAACAATACTTTATTCAACTTTATTATAACAATACTTTATTCAACTTTATTATAACAATACTTTATTCAACTTTATTATAACAGTACTTTATTCAACTTTATTATAACAATACTTTATTCAACTTTATTATAACAGTACTTTATTCAATGTTATTATAACAATACTTTATTCAACTTTATTATAACAGTACTTTATTCAATGTTATTATAACAATACTTTATTCAACTTTATTATAACAGTACTTTATTCAATGTTATTATAACAATACTTTATTCAACTTTATTATCACAGTACTTTATTCAACTTTATTATAACAGTACTTTATTCAATGTTATTATAACAATACTTGATTCAATGTTATTATAACAATACTTTATTCAACTTTATTATAACAATACTTTATTCAATATTATAACAATACTTTATTCAACTTTATTATAACAATACTTTATTCAATATTATAACAATACTTTATTCAACTTTATTATAACAGTACTTTATTCAACTTTATTATAACAATACTTGATTCAATGTTATTATAACAATACTTTATTCAACTTTATTATAACAGTACTTTATTCAATGTTATTATAACAATACTTTATTCAACTTTATTATAACAATACTTTATTCAACTTTATTATAACAATACTTTATTCAACGTTATTATAACAATACTTTATTCAACTTTATTATAACAATACTTTATTCAACGTTATTATAACAATACTTTATTCAACTTTATTATAACAATACTTTATTCAACTTTATTATAACAGTACTTTATTCAACTTTATTATAACAATACTTTATTCAACTTTATTATAACAGTACTTTATTCAACTTTATTATAACAGTACTTTATTCAACTTTATTATAACAATACTTTATTCAATGTTATTATAACAATACTTTATTCAACTTTATTATAACAGTACTTTATTCAATGTTATTATAACAATACTTTATTCAACTTTATTATAACAGTACTTTATTCAATGTTATTATAACAATACTTTATTCAACTTTATTATAACAATACTTTATTCAACTTTATTATAACAGTACTTTATTCAACTTTATTATAACAGTACTTTATTCAATGTTATTATAACAATACTTTATTCAACTTTATTATAACAGTACTTTATTCAACTTTGTTATAACAATACTTTATTCAACTTTATTATAACAGTACTTTATTCAACTTTATTATAACAATACTTTATTCAACTTTATTATAACAATACTTGATTCAACTTTATTATAACAGTACTTTATTCAACTTTATTATAACAATACTTGATTCAACTTTATTATAACAGTACTTTATTCAACTTTATTATAACAATACTTTATTCAACTTTATTATAACAATACTTGATTCAACTTTATTATAACAGTACTTTATTCAACTTTATTATAACAATACTTGATTCAATGTTATTATAACAGTACTTTATTCAACTTTATTATAACAGTGTTGTAGCAGTCACCCGTTCTGAATGCGGATAGTTGCATGTCTGGGTCGATTGGAGGGTTTATGCAGATCACCTGTGTGCAGAGTGGGGGGACTGGATCCCAGATGGTGATTGAGAGCAGCTCGGTTCGTTCCCCTCTCAGCCAATCGGGCTTTGACGACGCCCTTTTTCTGGGGTTTAAGAGAGGAGAGAAACTGCACACTGGGGTCACTGTTCTTTCCTCCACTGGTTGCAGACCTCATTTGAAAAGCTTGTCGGACAGAAACTCTGGCCTGTTCAGGCCCTTTTGTGTCTTCTTTCTAGTCTTTTTCTTTCTGATGTGAGGGACCTTTGGACGGAATACCATAACATAATCCAAGTGTCCTGCATTGGTTTCTTAGTGCCATTGTGCAAGAAGTTGTGCTTGCCCCATGATAGCCTAAACACCTGCAGGCTTTATTTTTTTATACACATTAAAGAGGTGTTTGTTTATCCTTATCAAAGAGGCATTTTTTCGTTACTATTATTGAAGAGGCATTATTTCATTAAGGGGACGTTTCCCATTGTGCAACACCTTGTGAGGTTTTTCCAAGTGAATATTATTTGTTTTTTTTAATTTTCTTTATGTGGCTGGGAGCTGGTTTTCTGACTTCTTACAGAACATCTGTGTTGAAGGGGCATCAGTACCACCACAGTATTTTATTTAGTAGTGTAATATTTTAGTAGTTTACAGTAGTTTAGAAGAGATTTCAAAATATTGCGATATCGTGTATTGTGATATAACCTAAAAATCTTGTGATATTATTTGAGTTCACCCTGTCAGGCACAGTTTAATGGGAGCAGTTGGCGCTCTGCCTGAACAGATGAGCTAAGGGGTAACAGCGTGCTTCATGTGACCATCATCATCATCATCTCCTCAGTAACCATTGTAATGCTGTGTTTCCTCAGTGGTGGACCGGCAGGGCTGCGACCCCAACACTCGTTTCCTGGTTCCTCCCCGCAGCGTCCACTGGGTGGCGCTGCTGCAGAGAGGGAACTGCACCTTTAAGGAGAAGATTCTGAAGGCCGCCGCCTTCAACGCCACCGCCGTCCTCATCTACAACAACTCCACCAACAAGACGGTGAAGATGGGACATGAAGGTCAGAGGCGTCAGTTTTAATGTTAATAATAATAATAATTTTCATTACTACGAATTATGTGATGTTATTATTTATGTATTTATTATTTATTTGTTTAGTCATTAGTTATTATTATTATTTATTATAATTATTTGATGTTATTTATTTCATTTTTACGTGTTTCAGCTGCAAACAAAATACAACAATAACATTTTAATCACGAACCTGCTTTAATCTAACGATCACAGATGATCAATATCAGGTCGGTTTCATATTTTAATTTATCTGTATCTGTAAAATAAACTGATCAGCTTCAGAACAGTCATTTACTCAGATGATCAATAGTTTGACACAAAGAAGCTCCTGAAAATATTAATCTAATGTAATAAATTAAAATCTAATATTGAATGTGTCAGATTGATATTGATCTGCTGTGAACATGAATATCAAGAGGAAGGAAAGACTTCCTGACGGTCAATGCTCTAAATATAGAAAGTCTCATTAATTCATGAGGTCACTGTGACCTCACAGAGGGGGAATGTGTGTGTGTGTGTGTGCATGTGTGTGTGCATGTGTGTGTGTGTGTGTGTGTGTGTGTGTGTGTGTGTGTGTGTGTGTGTGCATGTGTGTGTGCATGTGTGTGTGTGTGTGTGTGTGTGTGTGTGTGTGTGTGTGTATTTGTGTGTGTGTGTGTGTGTGTGTGTAACATATTTCTATCCCTCCACAGTCAGTGATGAGCCTACAGAGAATTATCAGAGACTCTGCAGCTCCTCTCGGCTTTACGGAGCTTTATAGTGAGTTTCAGCTCATTGTTTATCTGTCCGGCTGCAACTTTACTGTTCTGGTTCACTCTCAGCGTCTCATACAGTCGTTTTCAGAGAAAAATCTGTAAAAAGCCGCTGTACACTACCTGCTCAGCACCAAACGGCAAGCAGACACAGTTAGCTATAGAATAGCTGGTGAACATAGTGGAGCATTTAGCAGCCAGAGCCAGATGTTTCCCTCAGGAGTTGGTAGAGAGCAGAAACAGAGCTAAAAGAGAGTGAATATTGGACTCACATTCACCAGGTGGACAGAAACACGATTCCAAATGAATGATAATGTTGCTCCATAACTGCTGGATGTGGAAATGAGCAACTGTTTGCAAAGTTCAACATATCAACTTAAAACTGATGATGTGTCAGAATTGTGTTCACTAGTTGTTTCTGCAGGTTTAATAGCGTTTAACTTTCTGTCTTCATTAAACGAAAAAGAAGAGAAGAAGAACCTGCGGCCTGTGGCGTCCCGACCACAGCCTGTTGCTCCTTGGCCACAGCCTGTTGCTCCCTGGCCACAGCCTGTTGCTCCCTGGCCACAGCCTGTTCCCTGGCCACAGCGTGTTGCTCCCTGGCCACAGCCTGTTCCCTGGCCACAGCGTGTTGCTCACCGGCCACAGCGTGTTCCCTGGCCACAGCGTGTTGCTCCCTGGCCACAGCCTGTTCCCTGGCCACAGCATGTTGCTCCCTGGCCACAGCCTGTTCCCTGGCCACAGCGTGTTGCTCACCAGCCACAGCGTGTTCCCTGGCCACAGCATGTTGCTCACTGGCCACAGCGTGTTCCCTGGCCACAGCCTGTTGTTCCCTGGCCACAGCCTGTTGATCCCTGGCCACAGCCTGTTGTTCCCTGGCCACAGCCTGTTGTGCCTTGGCCACAGCCTGTTGTTCCTTGGCCACAGCATGTTGCTCACCCACCACAGCCTGTTGCTCCTTGGCCACAGCCTGTTGTTCCCTGTCCACAGCCTGTTGTTCCTTGGCCACAGCCTGTTGTTCCCTGGCCACAGCATGTTGCTCCCTGGCCACAGCCTGTTGCTCCCCTGGCCACAGCCTGTTACTCCTTGGCCACAGCCTGTTGTTCCTTGGCCACAGCATGTTGTTCCTTGGCCACAGCATGTTGCTCCCTGGCCACAGCCTGTTGTTCCTTGGCCACAGCCTGTTGTTCCCTGGCCACAGCCTGTTGTTCCCTGGCCGCAGCATGTTGCTCCCTGGCCACAGCTTGTTGCTCCCTGGCCACAGCCTGTTGCTCCTTGGCCACAGCCAGTTGTTCTTTGGCCACAGCCTGTTGCTCACCAGCCACAGCCTGTTGTTCCTTGGCCGCAGCATGTTGCTCACCAGCCACAGCCTGTTGTTCCCTGGCCACAGCCTGTTGTTCCCTGGCCACAGCCTGTTGTTTCCTGGCCACAGCCTGTTGTTCCTTGGCCGCAGCATGTTGCTCACCAGCCACAGCCTGTTGTTCCCTGGCCACAGCCTGTTGTTTCCTGGCCACAGCCTGTTGTTTCCTGGCCACAGCCTGTTGTTCCTTGGCCGCAGCATGTTGCTCACCAGCCACAGCCTGTTGTTCCTTGGCCGCAGCATGTTGCTCACCAGCCACAGCCTGTTGTTCCTTGGCCGCAGCATGTTGCTCACCAGCCACAGCCTGTTGTTCCCTGGCCACAGCCTGTTGTTCCCTGGCCACAGCCTGTTGTTTCCTGGCCACAGCCTGTTGTTCCTTGGCCGCAGCATGTTGCTAACCAGCCACAGCCTGTTGTTCCCTGGCCACAGCCTGTTGTTTCCTGGCCACAGCCTGTTGTTTCCTGGCCACAGCCTGTTGTTCCTTGGCCGCAGCATGTTGCTCACCCGCCACAGCCTGTTGTTCCCTGGCCACAGCCTGTTGTTCCTTGGCCACAGCATGTTGCTCCCTGGCCACAGCCTGTTGTTCCTTGGCCACAGCCTGTTGTTCCCTGGCCACAGCCTGTTGTTCCCTGGCCGCAGCATGTTGCTCCCTGGCCACAGCTTGTTGCTCCCTGGCCACAGCCTGTTGCTCCTTGGCCACAGCCAGTTGTTCTTTGGCCACAGCCTGTTGCTCACCAGCCACAGCCTGTTGTTCCTTGGCCGCAGCATGTTGCTCACCAGCCACAGCCTGTTGTTCCCTGGCCACAGCCTGTTGTTCCCTGGCCACAGCCTGTTGTTTCCTGGCCACAGCCTGTTGTTCCTTGGCCGCAGCATGTTGCTCACCAGCCACAGCCTGTTGTTCCCTGGCCACAGCCTGTTGTTTCCTGGCCACAGCCTGTTGTTTCCTGGCCACAGCCTGTTGTTCCTTGGCCGCAGCATGTTGCTCACCAGCCACAGCCTGTTGTTCCTTGGCCGCAGCATGTTGCTCACCAGCCACAGCCTGTTGTTCCTTGGCCGCAGCATGTTGCTCACCAGCCACAGCCTGTTGTTCCCTGGCCACAGCCTGTTGTTCCCTGGCCACAGCCTGTTGTTTCCTGGCCACAGCCTGTTGTTCCTTGGCCGCAGCATGTTGCTAACCAGCCACAGCCTGTTGTTCCCTGGCCACAGCGTGTTGTTTCCTGGCCACAGCCTGTTGTTTCCTGGCCACAGCCTGTTGTTCCTTGGCCGCAGCATGTTGCTCACCCGCCACAGCCTGTTGTTCCCTGGCCACAGCCTGTTGTTCCTTGGCCACAGCCTGTTGTTCCCTGGCCACAGCCTGTTGTTCCCTGGCCACAGCCTGTTGTTCCCTGGCCACAGCTTGTTGTTCCCTGGCCACAGCCTGTTGTTCCCTGGCCACAGCATGTTGCTCCCTGGCCACAGCTTGTTGCTCCCTGGCCAGAGCCTGTTGCTCCTTGGCCACAGCCTGTTGCTCCCTGGCCACAGCTTGTTGCTCCCTGGCCAGAGCCTGTTGCTCCTTGGCCACAGCTTGTTGCTCCCTGGCCACAGCCTGTTGTTCCCTGGCCACAGCCTGTTGCTCCCTGGCCACAGTCTGTTGCTCCCTGGCCACAGTCTGTTGTTCCCTGGCCACAGCCTGTTGCTCCCTGGCCACAGTCTGTTGTTCCCTGGCCGCAGCATGTTGCTCACCAGCCACAGCCTGTTCCCTGGCCACAGCGTGTTGTTCCCTGGCAACAGAGCATGTTGCTCCCCGGCAACAGCAGGTTGCTGTCCAGCCACAGCCTGTTGCTCCCTGGCAACAGCCTGTTGTTCCTTGGCCACAGCCTTTGCTGCCTGGCCACAGCTCTCTGAGCCAATCAGTGTATAGTGAACACGGTTGGTAAAAAAAAAGTTGGCAGTTTGCGGGTCACGTGAGGTTCGGGTGGTTGATTAATGCATATTTTTCAGGCTGGCCGGTGTGGATCGACTCTCACTGGACAGCGGCCACAGTGCAACAGGAAAACAAACATAGACTTCTATTGTATTTATTAATCAGCCACTGTGTACAGTAGAAACAGTCAGTGCCTCCTGTCAGGTGATCTGACCTGTCTGACCTCAGTCTGGTCTGATCTGGTCTGCAGGGACCGGCGACACGGTGGCGGTGATGATCACAGAAGCGTTTGGTAAGGAGATCCTGGCCCAGCTGGACCGAAACCTGACGGTTCTGGTATCGGTGTTGGTGGGTCAACGTGGTACCACCAAGACCATCAACCGTGGCTCACTGGTGTTCGTCTCCGTGTCCTTCATCGTCCTCCTCATCATCTCCTCAGCCTGGCTCATCTTCTACTTCATTCAGAAGCTCCGCTACAGCAGCGCCCGGGGCCGCAGCCAGGTAACACGCCATCTACACGCTAACTACACACTACAGCAGCACCCGCGGCTGCAGCCAGGCAACACGCCATCTACACACTAACTACACACTACAGCCGCACCCGTGGCCGCAGCCAGGCAACACGCCAACTACACGCTAAATACACACTACAGCAGCGCCCAGGGCCTGAGCCAGGCAACACACCATCTACACGCTAACTACATGCCAACTACACACTAACTACACACTACAGCCGCACCCGTGGCCGCAGCCAGGCAACACGCCAACTACACACTAATTACACACTACAGCAGCGCCCAGGGCCTGAGCCAGGCAACACACCATCTACACGCTAACTACATGCCAACTACACACTAACTACACACTACAGCAGCACCCGCGGCCGCAGCCAGGCAACCGGCCAACTACACGCTAACTAGTCAAGTACTACAGTAGTATTATGTAATACAGTAGTATTCTGTACTACAGTAGTATTGTGTAATACAGTAGTATTCTGTACTACAGTAGTATTGTGTAATACAGTAATATTCTGTACTACAGTCGTATTCTGTACTACAGTAGTATTGTGTAATACAGTAGTATTTTGTACTACAGTAGTATTCTGTACTACAGTAGTATTGTGTAATACAGCAGTATTGTGTACTACAGTAGTATTGTGTAATACAGTAGTATTGTGTACTACAGTAGTATTATGTAATACAGTAGTATTCTGTACTACAGTAGTATTGTGTAATACAGTAATATTCTGTACTACAGTAGTATTGTGTAATACAGTAGTATTCTGTATTACAGTAGTATTGTGTACTACAGTAGTATTATGTAATACAGTAGTATTT
>NC_089525.1:35250620-35275620 GCF_963924715.1 Thunnus thynnus | reverse complement strand
TGTCAAGTTAAACATGTCAGATTAAACATGTCAAGTTAAACATGCCAGGTTAAACATGTCAGATTAAACATGTCACATTAAACATGTCAGATTAAACATGTCAGATTAAACATATCAGGTTAAACATGCCAGTTTAAACATGTCAGATTAAGCATGTCAGGTTAAACATGTCAGATTAAACATGCCAGTTTAAACATGTCACATTAAACATGTCAAGTTAAACATGTCAGATTAAACATGTCAGGTTAAACATGCCAGTTTAAACATGTCAGATTAAACATGTCAGGTTAAACATGCCAGTTTAAACATGTCAGATTAAACATGTCAGGTTAAACATGTCAGATTAAACATGCCAGTTTAAACATGTCTGGTTAAACATGTCAGATTAAACATGTCAGAATAAACATGTCAGTTAAAACATGTCAGATTAAACATGTCACATTAAACATGTCAGATTAAACATGTCAGGTCAAACATGTCAGATTAAACATGTCTGATTAAACATGTCAGATTAAACATGCCAGTTTAAACATGCCAGATTAAACATGTCAAGTTAAACATGTCAGGTTAAACATGTCAGATTAAACATGACAAGTTAAACATGTCAGATTAAACATGTCAGATTAAACGTATCAAGTTAAACATGTCAAGTTAAACATGTCAGATTAAACATGTCAGGTTAAACATGCCAGTTTAAACATATCAGATTAAACATGTCAGATTAAACGTCAGTTAAAACATGTCAGGTTAAACATGTCAGATTAAACATGTTAGGTTAAACATGTCAGATTAAACGTCAGTTAAAACATGTCAGATTAAACATGTCATGTTAAACATGTCAAATTAAATATTTCAGATTAAAATGTTAGGTTAAACATGTCAGATTAAACGTCAGTTAAAACATGTCAGATTAAACATGTCATGTTAAACATGTCATGTTAAACATGTCAAATTAAATATTTCAGATTAAAATGTTAGGTTAAACATGTCAGATTACATATGGCAGATTACATCATATTAAACATGTCAAATTAAATATTTCAGATTGAAACATGTCAGATTAAATTTGTCAGATTAAATTTGTCAGATTAAACGTCAGATTGTAATACGTCAGATTAAACATGTCAGATTAAATGTCAGATTAAACTAGTCAGATTATAATATGTCAGATTAAATATGTCAGATTTTAACATGTCAGGTTGTGTGAACTCCTTCAAGCTGAATCTTCACAGATGATTAGACAGGAACCATGAAGAAGAGCGACACTTTTGTTTCAGATGTTCGGACACATGAAGTCACAACTCTTCAATTAAAAGAAAAAGACCATTATCATTATCATTATAAATAATATGATGTTGAAATATCTCATCAGAAATGTTTGTGTGTGCAGACATGTCTTCCATAAAGTGTGTGTGGACCCCTGGCTGAATGAACACTGCACCTGTCCCATGTGCAAACTCAACATCCTCAAAGCTCTTGGCATCATGGTGAGTCATCACTGATATAAACAACGCTAAACGCTGCCCTTCTTATCGGTTAGCTCGGATATAAACAACGCTAAACGCTGCCGTTCTTATCAGTTAGCTCGGATATAAACAACGCTAAACGCTGCCGTTCTTATCAGTTAGCTCGGATATAAACAACGCTAAACGCTGCCGTTCTTATCAGTTAGCTCGGACATAAACAACGCTAAACGCTGCCGCTCTTATTGGTTAGCTCGGATATAAACAACGCTAAACGCTGCCGCTCTTATCGGTTAGCTTGGACATAAACAACGCTAAACGCTGCCGTTCTTATCAGTTAGCTCAGATATAAACAACGCTAAACGCTGCCATTCTTATCGGTTAGCTTGGACATAAACAACGCTAAACGCTGCCGCTCTTATTGGTTAGCTCGGATATAAACAACGCTAAACGCTGCCGCTCTTATTGGTTAGCTCAGATACAAACAACGCTAAACGCTGCCGTTCGTATCGGTTAGCTCGGACATAAACAACGCTACACGCTGCCGTTCGTATCGGTTAGCTTGGATATAAACAACGCTAAACGCTGCCGTTCTTATCAGTTAGCTCAGATATAAACAACGCTAAACGCTGCCGTTCTTATCAGTTAGCTCGGATATAAACAACGCTAAACGCTGCCGCTCTTATTGGTTAGCTCGGATATAAACAACGCTAAACGCTGCCGCTCTTATTGGTTAGCTTGGACATAAACAACGCTAAACGCTGCCGCTCTTATTGGTTAGCTCGGATATAAATAACGCTAAACGCTGCCGCTCTTATTGGTTAGCTCGGATATAAACAACGCTAAACGCTGCCGTTCTTATCAGTTAGCTTAGATATAAACAACGCTAAACGCTGCCGCTCTTATCGGTTAGCTCGGATATAAACAACGCTAAACGCTGCCGCTCTTATTGGTTAGCTCGGATATAAACAACGCTAAACGCTGCCGCTCTTATGGTTAGCTCGGATACAAACAACGCTAAACGCTGCCGTTCGTATCGGTTAGCTCGGACATAAACAACGCTACACGCTGCCGTTCGTATCGGTTAGCTTGGATATAAACAACGCTAAACGCTGCCGCTCTTATTGGTTAGCTCGGATATAAACAACGCTAAATGCTGCCGTTCTTATCGGTCAGCTGGGATATAAACTACAGTAAATGCTACGGTTCTTAAAGATAAGCTCTGATATAAACAACGCTAAATGCTGCGCGTGTACAGTCTATGTCTAATACTATGTAGCAAAAAGAAGGGAAAACTAGCGGGAGTGTGCTTGTGTGTGTGTTTGTGGGCAAGATGGCGGACATGATCGCAGAAGATGAAGTCACCCGAGAATCAAAATGCGTATAAAATAAATAAAATAAATGTGTATGTGTGCACACGTGTGTGTGTAGCAAGAGAGGGAAGAAAGAGGAGGGAAAGCGACCGTAGCGTCTGTAACGCATGTTGACACAAACACAGCAGTCCTGAGTGGGACAAACAGAAGACAGTCTAGCGTGGTGAACACAACTAAACAGGCAGCAATTCAAATACTTTGCACAGTGTTGCAGGCAAAAGGACTCGGCGGTCTGTTAAATCACACAACAAACCACGAGCAATAAAGCTTAAAAAGCTAAAAGCTAATAACACACAATCAAACACCGTTTCTGCCCAGACATCCCTTACTTTACCGCTTCAGAAAGCGAGTGGGCTGCGTTTCAGTCTGTCTTTTGGGTCCAGCTCAGTTTCTCGGCTCGGACGCTGACGGGCCTTCCTCTCACTCTGTTGGCGGGTTTGATGGTAGCTGATCCTTGGTGGGCGTTGTGGAGAAAACAGAGGAGTTGACTCAATTAAAGACAAGTAGGGCACGGAGGTGGTCCTTCGTTCTGTGGAGAAATCCTTCCTCCCTTCTGCAGGCAGTGAGAGTGCTGAGGTGCAGCAGGAGTCTGTCTCTCAGTTCGGGTGAACACCAGGAAAAGTTTCAGCTCATCCAGCGAGGGGAGACTCATCAAACTCGGTGAGGGGAATCGCACATGCACGGGGTTACCTCCTTTAGTGAACCGGCTCACGGAGAAAGCAAAGCTTCCTCTGGTGCAGTTACAATGGATGGCTGTGTGCAGCCGATACTTAAAGCTGCGGTGACATCACAGCTGCGTTGCCATGACTCCCGGTGGCGTTGGTGCGTCTCGCCAACAATAGTTTGGGACTTCCCAGATTTCACATCAAGGTGCGAACTGCAAAAACAGGCTTTTGTCTGTGGGATGTCAGTTCAATTTACCAGCATCAATGAAAGTTAAAAATGAAGAAGTCGCAGATGAAGAAACTGCAGAAGGATTTAAGTACAGTGGAAACCGCTAATAGTGATCACATCTGTCCGGTCAAATATCACTATAAACAGATGATTATTGTAACTGATGGCATTCAGAATACCATCTAATTGACATTTGTATATTTATTAGCCTACATGAATATAAATTAATGAACAGACAACTTCACTATTTACTGGATTTTATTGACAGCGGGTTCTGACTTTTGCTAATGACAAGTTCCTTCTTTTCCCCAACAGCAAAACAGGTGAAGATAGCGATGACCCCCCCCCCCCCCCTTATTGTCATAAGCTTCAAGGAGACGACATTTGACGACTTTCTGTTTCCTGTCATGATTTTAAGGTTCACGCAGCAGCCTCAGGTGGACAATAATGGTGCCGCAGCCATTTATCATGGAAGTAAAGTACAAAAAATAGAATTACCATAGTTGTAAAATGTTTTTCCATTTGTTCTCATGAAAAGACCCAAAAACAACACTGTAAGCAGCCTACTTGATTACTGTAGGCAACTTATTTAAACAGCATTGACCATGATGAAGACTATTACTATTAGCACTAACAAGATTAGCACACTGTCTCTTGGATAAATGCAGACATTTTAAAACTAAAGAAAGAACAGGATCTTGTCTTAAAAACTGCAATAAAAACTAAATCGAGTCATGACAGACAACACTTTGCTCATTTAAGGAACAAGGTGGTAAAGAAACTAAGAAAAGCTAAGGCAGATTTTTTCTTGACCGTAATAGAAAAGGAAAGAGGTCATTCTAAAAACTAACAGGACATCACAATAAAGAAAGGAAACTTCTTGAACTTAAAGTAAATGGAAAGCTTAACCACTACTTTATTGATTCTGTAGCTACCATTTGCACAATGTTTTTAACTTGAGTACACAAATGTTTGTCCAGTTAATACGATGGAACCGGCTTTCAGCATCAGGAATGTCACTAATTCAGAGGTTACCAGAATGATTAGATCTCTTAAGCCATCCAGAGAAAAAGGATATTTTTGATATGGATGCAGTTAAGAGCTCATTACAACACTAACTAATCCTATTACCAAAATTATTAACCTCTTGATTTCTCAGGGAATGTTTCCGTTTGGAAGTTTGCTGTTGTCGTTCCAATATTTAAAGGTGGGGATCCCCTTTCTACTGCAATTACAGGCCTGTCAGTATCCTGCCCACAGTATCAAAGAAGTGGTAGCTGAACAGATCATCTGCTATCTGAACACTAATCATCAATCAGCTGCCCTTCATCTGTCCATAGGAGTCCCACAAGGATCTATCCTGGGCCCATTGCTATTTACATTATATATCAATGATTTCCCATCTGTATGTCCTGACACCAACACCTAGACGTATGCTGATGACACTGTAATTTATGTACATGGTGGCAGCATGACACAAGTTGCTAATGAACTCACAAACTCCATGGCTCATGTAACAGCATGTGTCTAGAACAGTATGCATGCTAACAGTTCTAGTGTAGAGCCGGATGTCTTTGTATCAGGGGAGAGGCTACAGGTCGTATCTGAATACAAGCACCTCGGTGTTTTGATTGATTCCAAACTTTCATTCAAGGCTCAGGTGAAAAATGTTGGTAACCGGGTCAAATTCAATCTTTCAAATTTCAGGTTCAGATTATATGTCTAAGATGTACATGCAGTCCATGGTCATTTCCCATATCATTTACTGTTTAACAACCTGGTCGCAGGCTAGCAACACTACTCTAAAACCAATAGAGTCTTTGTATAAACAAACACTTAAAATCCTTGATAAGAAACCGGTACATTTTCATCATTGCCCAATATTAAAAAAACATAACATGTTGAGTTGGGAAAACATGATTAAATATGTAGATGTTTGTCTTATGTACAAGATTATATACGGTTTGACCTCTCCTCCACTCAGACAGTTTGTCAACATAAGAACAACTGCATATGGGTTCACAAGAGGTGCAGCAAGAGGGGATTGCATCATCCCACTCAGTCAGTCTAGACTAGACTGGAACTCCATCCCAGCAACTATTAGAGAACTGGACACATACAGTTCATTTAGAGCTCATTTACAGAAATGGTTTATTAGTACTCAGCTCTGTCAGCACTAAGACGTAGTCGCACTTCGCTGTCTACTGTCACCTGTCGCTATCTTGCTACCTGCATGTCTTACTGTGCTTTTAATGTGTCAGACTCATTTATGTATTTTACATACTGTGCATGCTTTTTATGTCTGTGCTTCTGCTTTGCATGTTTTAGTTAGTGTCTAATAATATTCAATCTACATTTCTATTAACATGAATGTATTTATTGTTTACATATCTTGTATTATGAGCCTCTGTGTTGCATGTTTTAAGGATGTCCTGAATGATGTTTTTATTAACATTAATATATTCTTTTTCTTTCATTTTATTATTTGTTCTGCATGCTTATTAATGATCTTCATATTCTGTTTTTAAGGGAGACTCTGTAACATCTGTCCAGGGACTACAGATGACTCTGGCACATTTACAGCAATGTTTATTAATGTGCACTGTCCCTGTTAAATAAACAAACAAATAAATAAATAAATAAGCATTTGTATGTAGGAATAGCAATGATCACTATAAGCTGTTTCCACTGTTTGGACTTTATTTAATTTCCTTTTTGTCTTCACAGCTTGAACAAAATGAGCGAATGAATAAATAACCTCAAAACAACGTTGGCGCACTTTTATTTCTTAAATGATAAAAAGTTTGTAACTGAAAGAATTCACTTTGTGACAAAAGTTACCACGAATAAACTGGAGATTAACTGAAGTATTTTATTAAAGTCCCTGATAGTTCTTCCATCTTTCGTTTCCAAACACGAACATGGCAACAGTGCTGCGAGTGCAAAAATACACCTGACTGAACCGTCTTTTGGGAGTGCGTTTCCTCTCGAGTTAGCCTGCCGCAGAGCAGTTACCATGGTTACTGAGCAGCAAATCATATAAGCCACAGTAATGGAAAGGACTTCTCATTTAAATTAGCGAAACTTGATGGAACAGCCCTCTGTTCTTATTGGTTAGCTCTGATATAAACAACAGGAAGTCTGTCTCCGTCTGTCTCTGTGTGTCCACAGACCAGTCTTCCCTGCGTGGACAGCGTGGTGTTGGACGTGGAGCGTCTGGGTGTCAGTCGGGCGTCCAGCAGCCAGAGGGCGCCGCTGAGCGACAGCAGTCAGCCGTCCATCAGCCTGGAGCCGCTCAGCCCCCCCCACCCTGAGGCCACGCCCAGGGCTCCTGCTGACATCACTGTTGCTGTGACCAGTAAGAACACAGCATGAGGCAGTTAATGGATTTCTGGGTCTGGCAAATAAACTAGATGATTGGAGACAAAAGCGTGATGATCTAATCGCCCATTTGACAGACGGCCAACGAGCCGTTGTTTGATGTTGACATTTTTTAAAATAAAGGACCAAAATGTGTACTTTGTGTACTGTTACACTTCAAGTGTTGATTGATAATTATTGCTCCAATTTTCTCTGTAAGAATCCTAATTAATTAATTAAAATGTCCATGTGGATCCAAATCTGTCCAAAACGGCTGCAGTTCAATATTTAAGGTCCAATAAAGAAATAAAGAATAATAGTAGGTCATTTTATCCTTCTTAGTGATGTTATTTGTTTTTGGGGTTTTTTTCTCTGCTCTTTTATTATTTCAGCTTCCATCAGTGTTCCTGTTTTTTAGTTTTATTTGTGTGTCTGATGTTGTTCTGTTTGTCTGAAACAAAGAAAACAACATCAGAAACTAACAAGTCTGGAATTAGTGGAACCTCCTTGAATAAACCTTGAATTCACTGATATCCTAGTTTAATAATCCATCTGTGTTGATGAGAAAAAATTATATTTGAGGGATAAAATAATGTGATTTTGGTTTGAACTGAATGTTGATTCTTCTTCTTCTCGTCAGGCGGCGGTCACTTCTTCAACAGGAACTCGATGTCTCCTCGCAGCGTCGTCTGTGAGATGGAGCTGCCAGACATTCAGGCCTCGCATGACCTGTATGACGACAACAAGTCCTGAGGCTTGTTGTCACGGTTACGACCCCCTCCCATCACCACCACCTCCCTCCTGCTGATGGACGGACAATCTTTCAGGACGGGGGGGTTGATAATGACGACCTGGACTGACTTTTGATCATTTATTACATCGACTGAACTCTGGGTCCTGGTCTCAGTTTAGACTCTCGTATTTTATTTCCCAAGAAGAAAAACTCTGGATGAGGAACCACAGACGGCAGTTTTTAAACAAATAATCCAGAGAACTGAACTCCAGAACCACCCTGACCCAGGATCCAGAACCTGAACTCAGCCCCCTGGTGGACGGTAGTGTTGTTGTTGTTTAGTTCCTACAAAAGTTCCTGAATTCCTGAAAGGGTTCTTTGCTTCCTGGAAAACTTTCCTGAATCCCTCAGTGGTTTCCTGAAACAGGTACCAGGGTCAGGGGATCCTAAAAGGGATCTTTGGTTCCTGGAAAACTTGGTGGCTGATATGTTCGTGGAAAAGAGATCCTAAAATGGTTCCTGAAAATGGTTCCTGGAAAAGGTTCTGGGTTCTGGAAAAGGTCTTTGACTTCCTAAAATGCTTCCGCGAAAACTTTATTAGCTGCTTAAGAGGTTCCTGGTTCCTGAAGAGGGTTTCTGGAAAAGATCCTGATTTCTTAAAAGATTCCTGGGTCTCTGGAAATGTTCCCAGGATCCTAAAGAGGTTCTGGAAACATTCCCAGGGTCTTAAAAGGTTCTTGGATTCTCGGAAAATGTCCTAGTTCCTAAAGGCTCCTGTAAAAGTTCCTGAGTGCCTAAAAGTGTTCCTGGAAAAGTTCTTGAGGTCTTTAAAGGGTTCCTTTGTTCCTGGAAAACTTTCTGAGCTCCTAAAGGGGTTCCTGGGTTCCTGGAAAACAGGTCCAAAGATTTACAGCAGAGACAATCTCACCTGACCAGAACCAGAGTGAACCCAAAGACCCTGATGTTCTGCATTCAGTCTGTCGGTCTAAACCTGCTGATTCATTAAACCGACATTCTGATTGGCTGCCTGAAGACGCATCATTAACGGACTGTTTTCTGTCTGTAAATACTGACTGAGCTGATTCTTCCCGTCCTGAAACTAGAACCAGAGGTAGACCTCTACCGGTGGTCCTCTGTGGACTGTTCACTGTCACAGTGTTAACTCCCCTGTAGCAAAAAACATTTGATTTAAAGGAACAGTACAACACTTAAGTGAATCCTCCTGCTCTCTGTTCAGTCATAATTGGGGTTCCTCAGGGGGGGCGTCCTGGCCTCGGTCCTCCAGTTTCAATCTGTCAGAGGATCATTTTAGTTTCATCACAAACAGGTCAGGTCCGCGTTTATCGAGAGGAATCAGTCTGAACGTTCAGTTATCGATGAAGCTTCCTGACCTTCAGCAGCAGATTGAGACAAAATTTTTACACAAATGATCACGACGTGTTGTTTAGCTGTGACTGAAGATTATTTTGATTGTCAATTAATCTGCTGATTATTTACTCAATTCATCATTTTATCTATAAAATGGTGAGAATTCATATACGAGAGCTCAGAGTGATGTCTCTGCAGAAGCTGGTTTTAATGAAGATTAAAGATATTTCATCATTGTCAATTACAAAAAGAAAAACAGAAAATCAATATATTGGAGAAGCTGAACCAGCAGATGTTTGATATTTGACTTGAATGACTGAAATTATTTTTCGATTATCAAAATAGTTACAGATTTTTTTTCCAGTCAACTAACCGATTAATCAACTAATCATTGCAGCTCTAAAGTATTGTAGTTCCCTTTAGACAAAGGTACAAACCTAAATTCAGGAAATAGTTCCACTTATTATGTGTACAAATAACTTAGTGTATTTAACAAGTTACTGAGATCATATGCGCAAAACTGTGATGTCAAAGTTAATAAAAAGCTCAGTATCATAATGATATTCACATACAAGTAAACAAACTCGCATGGCTTAAATACATAAATAAATAAGTCTAGGCGACATGGAAATTAGAGCAGTAGATGATTCCAGTCACATGGTTTTACAGCCTGTGACTGCTGCATCATGTATATAATGTGCAGTTTTGAACAAGCAATGAAAGGTTCACCTCTCAATAACAATATGGACCTTCTTCATTATATCTCCTAAAGGTTGGAAAACATACTTCTGTAATGTGTTGGAAATACAGCCAACAGTATAAACACATCTCAAATATTAAAGCTCCAGTATTATTGAAATATATGAATAAATGAGGTTTGACCTGCTGTAGTTGAGATATTTCTCATTAAGCAGAAATGTTATTGGAGTTTGAGTCCTGCTCGTTATCCTAATGTGACTTCGGGTGTTTGTGGGGACATCGGTTGTTTGTCAGGACGTCGTGTGTTTGTGAGGATGTCGGGTGTTTGTGGGGACTTCGGGTGTTTGTGGGGACGTCGGGTGTTTGTGGGGACATCGGTTGTTTGTCAGGACGTCGTGTGTTTGTGGGGACGTCGGGTGTTTGTCAGGACGTCGTGTGTTTGTGAGGACGTCGGGTGTTTGTCAGGACGTCGTGTGTTTGTGAGGACGTCGGGTGTTTGTCAGGACGTCGGGTGTTTGTGGGGACTTCGGGTGTTTGTGGGGACGTCGGGTGTTTGTGGGGACGTCGGTTGTTTGTCAGGACGTCGGGTGTTTGTGAGGACGTCGGGTGTTTGTGAAGACGTCGGGTGTTTGTGGGGACGTCTGGTGTTTGTGGGGACGTCGGGTGTTTGTGAAGACGTCGGGTGTTTGTGGGGACGTCGGGTGTTTGTGGGGACGTCTGGTGTTTGTGGGGACGTCGGGTGTTTGTGGGGACGTCGGGTGTTTGTGGGGACGTCGGGTGTTTGTGAGGATGTCGGGTGTTTGTGGGGACGTCGGGTGTTTGTGGGGACGTCGGGTGTTTGTGGGGACGTCGGGTGTTTGTGAAGACGTCGGGTGTTAGTGAGGATGTCGGGTGTTTGTGGGGACGTCGGGTGTTTGTGGGGACGTCGGGTGTTTGTGGGGACGTCGGGTGTTTGTGGGGACGTCGGGTGTTTGTGGGGACGTCGGGTGTTTGTGAGGACGTTGGGTCCAGGACATGGTTAGCCTAGCTTAGCACAAAGATTGGATGCAGAGGGAAATTGCTAGTATAGCTCCATCATAAGAGAAAAATGAATGTACCCTATTAGCTAAGCAGCTAACAGAGATCAAAACTGACAGAAACATAATGGACTCTGGTGTGTGAAGAGGTTTTTAATGGATGTTGTTTCCAGTTTAAAAGGTTTTTACACCTTAAAATACTTTCAAAAATCAAACAATAAACATAAAAGTTTGCACTTTGAAGGTTATGAATCTCTTTAAACGTGATAGTTGGTTGACCCCATATTTTTGGTTTAATTAATGGATAAATGACTGGATTATGGTGTAATTTGAGGGGTAAATAAACAGCATGATAGTCATCTGTGCTGTTTGGTGAATTAAACATGGAAACACTTCAACAGTCCACTCATTAATCATTGAATCTCTATTTCCCATCACACATTTATGAAACACTGATGTCTGCTTGTGTTCAGTAAACGGAGGATCGGAGGGTTTGCTGAAGTGATGGACTGCTCCTTTAACATGTATTACAGCTTGTGAATTACTCAGCGTGTACTAATCAGCCCTCAGTGAAAGGCACCGTATATAAACAACATTATACAATCTATAATCTGACCCATAGATCAATATTATCTCTGAAGTGGCCTAATGAAGTCCTGCAGGTCTCTGAGCTTCTGTCTCTGTGTTCTCGTCTCTGTGTCCATGTATACTGATGATGATGAAGATGTGTGTTATGCTTTCAGTTCACTGTGTCTTTTACTGCCTCAGCATCAAAGTGTCATTAAAGTGTCATTATTGCCTTTAACACTCAGACTCTGCCTTTATTCATCCACAGAGGAAATAACTTTGATCAATACAGGAAAAGCCTGATCACCCTCATTCACCAACCGTGAGCTGGGAGTCACCAGCAAGGTTAGGGTTTGGGTTAGAGCTTAATGGCTGGGAGGACTCACACCAGGTCAATAATGTATGCAGGTGCAAGGTCGTTCAAGGCTTTAAAAGTCAGCAATAAGATTTTAAAATCAATGTGAAACTAGTGCAGTGCCTGTTCAAAATGTGCCTGTTCAGATGTCTCAGTACCTCATGCAGGCTATCAGTAGATGCTACAATTTACCCATGTTCCCTAAACGCCTCTCATGCAGGCTATCAGTAGACGCTACAATTTATCCATGTTCCCTAAACGCCTCTCATGCAGGCTATCAGTAGACGCTACAATTTACCCATGTTCCCTAAACGCCTCTCATGCAGGCTATCAGTAGACGCTACAATTTACCCATGTTCCCTAAACGCCTCATATGCAGGCTATCAGTAGACGCTACAATTTACCCATGTTCCCTAAACGCCTCTCACGCAGGCTATCAGTAGACGCTACAATTTACCCATGTTCCCTAAACGCCTCTCACGCAGGCTATCAGTAGACGCTACAATTTACCCATGTTCCCTAAACGCCTCTCACGCAGGCTATCAGTAGACGCTACAATTTACCCATGTTCCCTAAACGCCTCTCACGCAGGCTATCAGTAGACGCTACAATTTACCCATGTTCCCTAAACGCCTCTCACGCAGGCTATCAGTAGACGCTACAATTAACCCATGTTCCCTAAAAGCCTCTCACGCAGGCTATCAGTAGACGCTACAATTTACCCATGTTCCCTAAACGCCTCTCATGCAGGCTATCAGTAGACGCTACAATTTACCCATGTTCCCTAAACGCCTCATATGCAGGCTATCAGTAGACGCTACAATTTACCCATGTTCCCTAAACGCCTCTCACGCAGGCTATCAGTAGACGCTACAATTTACCCATGTTCCCTAAACGCCTCTCACGCAGGCTATCAGTAGACGCTACAATTTACCCATGTTCCCTAAACGCCTCTCACGCAGGCTATCAGTAGACGCTACAATTTACCCATGTTCCCTAAACGCCTCTCACGCAGGCTATCAGTAGACGCTACAATTTACCCATGTTCCCTAAACGCCTCTCACGCAGGCTATCAGTAGACGCTACAATTAACCCATGTTCCCTAAAAGCCTCTCACGCAGGCTATCAGTAGACGCTACAATTTACCCATGTTCCCTAAACGCCTCTCACGCAGGCTATCAGTAGACGCTACAATTTACCCATGTTCCCTAAACGCCTCTCACGCAGGCTATCAGTAGACGCTACAATTTACCCATGTTCCCTAAACGCCTCTCACGCAGGCTATCAGTAGACGCTACAATTTACCCATGTTCCCTAAACGCCTCTCACGCAGGCTATCAGTAGACGCTACAATTAACCCATGTTCCCTAAACGCCTCTCATGCAGGCTATCAGTAGACACTACAATTAACCCATGTTCCCTAAACGCCTCTCATGCAGGCTATCAGTAGACGCTACAATTTATCCAAGTTCCCTAAATGCCTCTCATGCAGGCTATCAGTAGACGCTACAATTTACCCATGTTCCCTAAACGCCTCTCACGCAGGCTATCAGTAGACGCTACAATTTACCCATGTTCCCTAAACGCCTCTCACGCAGGCTATCAGTAGACGCTACAATTAACCCATGTTCCCTAAACGCCTCTCATGCAGGCTATCAGTAGACGCTACAATTAACCCATGTTCCCTAAATGCCTCTCATGCAGGCTATCAGTAGACGCTACAATTTATCCAAGTTCCCTAAATGCCTCTCATGCAGGCTATCAGTAGACGCTACAATTTACCCATGTTCCCTAAACGCCTCTCACGCAGGCTATCAGTAGACGCTACAATTAACCCATGTTCCCTAAACGCCTCTCACGCAGGCTATCAGTAGACGCTACAATTTATCCAAGTTCCCTAAATGCCTCTCATGCAGGCTATCAGTAGACGCTACAATTTACCCATGTTCCCTAAACGCCTCTCATGCAGGCTATCAGTAGACGCTACAATTTACCCATGTTCCCTAAACGCCTCTCACGCAGGCTATCAGTAGACGCTACAATTAACCCATGTTCCCTAAACGCCTCTCATGCAGGCTATCAGTAGACACTACAATTAACCCATGTTCCCTAAACGCCTCTCATGCAGGCTATCAGTAGATGCTACAATTTACCCATGTTCCCTAAACGCCTCTCATGCAGGCTATCAGTAGACGCTACAATTAACCCATGTTCCCTAAACGCCTCTCATGCAGGCTATCAGTAGACGCTACAATTTACCCATGTTCCCTAAACGCCTCTCATGCAGGCTATCAGTAGACGCTACAATTTACCCATGTTCCCTAAACGCCTCATATGCAGGCTATCAGTAGACGCTACAATTTACCCATGTTCCCTAAACGCCTCTCACGCAGGCTATCAGTAGACGCTACAATTTACCCATGTTCCCTAAACGCCTCTCACGCAGGCTATCAGTAGACGCTACAATTTACCCATGTTCCCTAAACGCCTCTCACGCAGGCTATCAGTAGACGCTACAATTTACCCATGTTCCCTAAACGCCTCTCACGCAGGCTATCAGTAGACGCTACAATTTACCCATGTTCCCTAAACGCCTCTCACGCAGGCTATCAGTAGACGCTACAATTAACCCATGTTCCCTAAAAGCCTCTCACGCAGGCTATCAGTAGACGCTACAATTTACCCATGTTCCCTAAACGCCTCTCACGCAGGCTATCAGTAGACGCTACAATTTACCCATGTTCCCTAAACGCCTCTCACGCAGGCTATCAGTAGACGCTACAATTTACCCATGTTCCCTAAACGCCTCTCATGCAGGCTATCAGTAGACGCTACAATTTACCCATGTTCCCTAAACGCCTCATATGCAGGCTATCAGTAGACGCTACAATTTACCCATGTTCCCTAAACGCCTCTCACGCAGGCTATCAGTAGACGCTACAATTTACCCATGTTCCCTAAACGCCTCTCACGCAAGCTATCAGTAGACGCTACAATTTACCCATGTTCCCTAAACGCCTCTCACGCAGGCTATCAGTAGACGCTACAATTAACCCATGTTCCCTAAAAGCCTCTCACGCAGGCTATCAGTAGACGCTACAATTTACCCATGTTCCCTAAACGCCTCTCACGCAGGCTATCAGTAGACGCTACAATTTACCCATGTTCCCTAAACGCCTCTCACGCAGGCTATCAGTAGACGCTACAATTTACCCATGTTCCCTAAATGCCTCTCACGCAGGCTATCAGTAGACGCTACAATTTACCCATGTTCCCTAAACGCCTCTCACGCAGGCTATCAGTAGACGCTACAATTAACCCATGTTCCCTAAACGCCTCTCATGCAGGCTATCAGTAGACACTACAATTAACCCATGTTCCCTAAACGCCTCTCATGCAGGCTATCAGTAGACGCTACAATTTATCCAAGTTCCCTAAATGCCTCTCATGCAGGCTATCAGTAGACGCTACAATTTACCCATGTTCCCTAAACGCCTCTCACGCAGGCTATCAGTAGACGCTACAATTTACCCATGTTCCCTAAACGCCTCTCACGCAGGCTATCAGTAGACGCTACAATTAACCCATGTTCCCTAAACGCCTCTCATGCAGGCTATCAGTAGACGCTACAATTAACCCATGTTCCCTAAACGCCTCTCATGCAGGCTATCAGTAGACGCTACAATTTATCCAAGTTCCCTAAATGCCTCTCATGCAGGCTATCAGTAGACGCTACAATTTACCCATGTTCCCTAAACGCCTCTCACGCAGGCTATCAGTAGACGCTACAATTTACCCATGTTCCCTAAACGCCTCTCACGCAGGCTATCAGTAGACGCTACAATTTATCCAAGTTCCCTAAATGCCTCTCATGCAGGCTATCAGTAGACGCTACAATTTACCCATGTTCCCTAAACGCCTCTCATGCAGGCTATCAGTAGACGCTACAATTTACCCATGTTCCCTAAACGCCTCTCACGCAGGCTATCAGTAGACGCTACAATTAACCCATGTTCCCTAAACGCCTCTCATGCAGGCTATCAGTAGACACTACAATTAACCCATGTTCCCTAAACGCCTCTCATGCAGGCTATCAGTAGACACTACAATTAACCCATGTTCCCTAAACGCCTCTCATGCAGGCTATCAGTAGACGCTACAATTTATCCAAGTTCCCTAAATGCCTCACAGAATTCACATATTGTTTAGTAACAATATATATATGCTAAATGTTTTTGTTTTTGAAAGCAAATTGTTTTATTGGCATATAAAATGACCCCCCACCCCTCTGATTTCATCAGGTGGGGGACAAATACATGATCCCGTCCTACTCAAACCAGCCGCCACTGATATGAACACAGAACTACTTTGCTAGCTGAGTCTGGTTGTAACTAAGATATCCGCTGAAAAAAATCATTGGACAGATTTAGCTGCTACGTCCACAAACTTCAGAGACATTTTCAAGCTAGTAGCGCCGTTCTACAGCTGATGGAGGATGATGGACTGGAAGCTCAGACAGACTCTCAACCGCGGGGAAAATGGTTAAGTTTCGCTGTGTATGGGGAGCTGGGTAATGATGATGATGATGAAGGGTTTGGGGTTTTCAGTGTGTCAGTGTAACTCGTCCCACAGTCTCAGAGTTCAGTCCAACAGTAAAGGATCCGTTTAGTTTTGTTTGACCCACTTTCTATCACTGGTCCTCTGGACACTGTAATAAAAGAAAATGTTGAGTTTAGTTTCATTGAAAAGGATATAAGATGGTAAATTCAGTGTGAATGTGTTTAAAGGCTGACTGCTGCTAATCCTGTCGGCCGGCCACAGTGAACAAGGTGAAGGCAGCCGGTTCATTCAGCCAACAGTCCTACTAGTCTACTGCAGTACAGCCTCACATGTAATGTATGTTTGAGTCACTAAAGGAACTGACTCTCATGTCCTCTGTTATATTCTTGGTGTCTTCAGACTGTTTAATACTGAGCAGGTTGGACAGCAAACAGCAGTAAGAGTCAGTTTATCACCAGGAAATTAAGGATTGTGAATAAATGAAAGAACATTTCATTCTAAAAGTAACTGAATGGATTCTTCCTCCTTTTTGGTGCCACCTACAGCATGGATGTATGATAAGAACTTATATACATTATTATTATATAATTTAATAGTACATCCATGATCTACTGGCTTCATGTGTCTTATAAGGTGTTTAAAGTTTAAAGCAACAAGACACAAAGATTGTTTACACAGAATCAATATATCTGATCTGTTCAATGATCAATTACAGATTTCACACAGATACAATATTTACACTCTGATTTTCATTTGGATCATTTATTGAACTTTTTTTCCAGGCTTCATTAAATAAGTCACACATTACCATCAACAGCCTCATTCTTCCAGACAAATGACTTCATGTGTTTCTGCTTTCAACTTCAGATTATCCACAATGACATTTTTGATATCCTGAGTGAACATTCTGGATAATATCTGTAAAATATTTCTTACGAGGAAAAACTCCCATTTCACATATCTACAATTAATATTGCAGTTATGTATATGAAGAATTACAGATATCCGCAATAAATATCCAGTTTAGTTATTAAATGTTAAAACGGCATTTATACTTTTCAAGGATTTAAAGATATCTTAAATTTAGTTGTAGATACCTTGAAATACAATTTCTACTGGTTAGAATATTATTGTAAATATATTTAATTGTCATTCTGACTAGTGAGAATAGTTTTGTCTGGAAATCTAAACTGTTATTACAGATAGGAGTGTTTTTCCATTAAATGTTAAAACTTGCCATAAGCGACTCCCTTATGTGACGTCATCTGACGCGTTGTTGAAAAAAAAGCTCGTTTGAAGGGCTCTGCTCAATATGCTCATTTTACCGCCTTAATTTCTGCCTTTATGTCTCGTTAAACTAATAAAATCATACATTAACCTTTCATAGGATCTTCATGATACATAAACTGTAAATCCAGTAAAAATTAAAACCTGCAAGTTGCTCTTCATCTTCCTTTTAGTAATCGAAATACCAAAGAAAACATCTTTCATCTTTTCAAGAGGAAATCATCTGCTGCGTAGAGTCACTTTATTAGACATTTAAAGGATAAAGTCCTTCCTCCCAGTATGAAACCACAGCTGGAACTGGTGGAACAGAATTCTGATCTCCGTGTTGTGACGACGAGCTGGAAGGTCTCCGTGTGTGACGTCATGACGCAGCGTATGCAGAGGGCGTGTCGGGACGCGTCAGATACGGAAGTGATGTGCAGTCAGCAGACTGAAAAAAAACAACAACAACATCAGCTCGGTGTTTGTCTGAATCACACGGAGCCGCGCGGTGTCACAGCTCCACACACACCGTCACACTCCGCTCCTCTACCCGCGGACACACCGTCTCACTCCGCTCCTCTACCCGCGGACACACCGTCACACTCCGCTTCTCTACCCGCGGAGGGTTCGCAGGCAGCGGGGACAGATGTGGATCCAGCCGGAGGAGGTGCTGCTGGCCGGAGCTCTGTGGGTGTCTGAGCGGGCCAACCCGTTCTTCATCCTACAGAGGAGGCGGGGGCACGGTCGCGGGGGGGGGCTGTCCGGTAAGTACCGGGTCTGTCTGTGGTCCGTTACAGCCGACTTTATACATGGTGGTGGGGAGGGGGAGGGGGAGGGGGAGGGGGTGAAGCTAACGGGCTTCTGGCTAGCTTCACTACTCATCCATTCTTAAAGTTCACGTTCACGTCCCCCACCGCGTTAAAGAGCGCGTTTTTACTCATCGTCCCCTCTAACCCTTCACATTCACATCCCTGACCGCTTTAAAAAGCGCGTTTTTACTCATCGTCCCCTCTAACCCTTCACATTCACATCCCTGACCGCTTTAAAAAGCGCGTTTTTACTCATCGTCCCCTCTAACCCTTCACATTCACATCTCTGACTGCTTTAAAAAGCGCCTTTTTGCTCCTCATCCCCTCTAACCCTTCACATTCACATCCCTGACCGCTTTAAAAAGCGCGTTTTTACTCATCGTCCCCTCTAACCCTTCACATTCACATCCCTGACCGCTTTAAAAAGCGCGTTTTTACTCCTTGTCCACTCTAACCCTTCACATTCACATCCCTGATCGCTTTAAAAAGCGTGTTTTTACTCATCGTCCCCTCTAACCCTTCACGTTCACATCCCTGACCGCTTTAAAAAACGCGTTTTCACTCATCGTCCCCTCTAACCCTTCACGTTCACATCCCTGACCGTTTTAAAAAGCGCGTTTTCACTCATCGTCCCCTCTAACCCTTCACGTTCACATCCCTGACCGCTTTAAAAAGCGCGTTTTTACTCATCGTCCCCTCTTACCCTTCACATTCACATCCCTGACCGCTTTAAAAAGCGCGTTTTTACTCCTTGTCCACTCTAACCCTTCACATTCACATCCCTGACCGCTTTAAAAAGCGCGTTTTTACTCATCGTCCCCTCTAACCCTTCACATTCACATCCCTGACCGCTTTAAAAAGCGCGTTTTTACTCATCGTCCCCTCTAACCCTTCACATTCACATCCCTGACTGCTTTAAAAAGCGCGTTTTTACTCATCGTCCCCTCTAACCCTTCACATTCACATCCCTGACCGCTTTAAAAAGCGCGTTTTTACTCCTTGTCCACTCTGACCCTTCACATTCACATCCCTGACCGCTTTAAAAAGTGCATTTTCACTCCCAGTCCCCTCTAACCCTTCACATTCACATCCCTGACCGCTTTAAAAAGCGCGTTTTTACTCCTTGTCCCCTCTAACCCTTCACATTCACATCCCTGACCGCTTTAAAAAGCGCGTTTTTACTCCTTGTCCACTCTAATCCTTCACATTCACATCCCTGACCGCTTTAAAAAGCGCATTTTTACTCATCATCCCCTCTAACCCTTCACATTCACATCCTTGACCGCTTTAAAAAGTGCGTTTTTACTCCTCGTCCCCTCTAACCCTTCACATTCAAATCCTTGACCACTTTAAAGAGCACCTTTTTGCTCCTCATCCCCTCTAACCCTTCACATTCACATACTTGACCGCTTTATAAAGCGCATTTTTGCTCCCCGTCCCCTCTAACCCCTCACATTCACATCCCTGACGGCTTTAAAAAGTGCGTTTTTGCTCCTCGTCCCCTCTAACCCTTCACATTCACATACCTGACCGCTTTAAAAAGTGCGTTTTTGCTCCTCATCCCCTCTAACCCTTCACATTCACATCCCTGACCGCTTTAAAAAGTGCATTTTCTCTCCCCTTGCCCTCTAACCCTTCACATTCACATCCCTGACCATTTTAAAAAGTGCATTGTCTCTCCTCGTCCACTCTAACCCTTCACACTCACATCCATGACTGTTTTAAAAAGCGAATTTTTGCTCCTCGTCCCCTCTACCCCTTCACATTCACATACCTGGCCGCTTTAAAAAGCGTGTTTTTGCTCCTTGTCCACTCTAACCCTTCACATTCACATCCCTGACCACATTAAAAAGTGCGTTTTCTCTGCCAGTGCCCTCTGACCCTTCACATTCACATACCTGGCCGCTTTAAAAAGCGTGCTTTTGCTCCTTGTCCACTCTAACCCTTCACATTCAAATCTTTGACCACTTTAAAAGCGCCTTTTTGCTCCTCGCCCCCTATAGCCCTTCACATTCACATCCCTGACTGCTTTAAAAAGTGCGTTTTCACTCCCGGTCCCCTCTAACCCTTCACATTCACATCCCTGACCGCTTTAAAAAGTGCGTTTTCACTCCCGGTCCCCTCTAACCCTTCATATTCACATCCCTGACCGCTTTAAAAAGTGCGTTTTCACTCCCGGTCCCCTCTAACCCTTCACATTCACATCCTTGACCGCTTGTAAAAGCACGTTTTTGCTCCTCGTCCCCTCTAATCCATCACGTTCACATCCCTGACCACTTTAAGAAGTGCGTTTTTGCTCCTCGTCCACTCTAATCCATCACGTTCACATCCCTGGCCACTTTAAAAAGCGGGTTTTTGCTCCTCGCCCCCTCTAACCCTTCACATTCGCATCCCTGACCGCTTTAAATAGTGCTTTTTCTCTCCTGGTCCCCTCTAACCCTTCACATTCACATCCCTGACCGCTTTAAAAAACACGTTTTTGCTCCTTGTACACTCTAACCCTTCACATTCACATCCCTGACTGCTTTAAAAAACACGTTTTTGCTCCTTGTACACTCTAATCCTTCACATTCACATCCCTGACCACTTTAAGAAGTGCGTTTTTGCTCCTTGTACACTCTAATCCTTCACATTCACATCCCTGACCACTTTAAGAAGTGCGTTTTTGCTCCTTGTCCCCTCTAACCCTTCAAGTTCACATCCCTGGCCACTTTAAAAAGCGCGTTTCTGTTCCTCATCCACTCTAATCCTTCTTATTCGAGTCCCTGACTGCTTTAAAAAGCGCGTTTTCACTCCCTGTCCCCTCTAATCATTCATGTTTATGTCCCTGACTGTGTTAAAGAGCATGTTTTCACTCATCACTTGCTCTAATTCTTCATGTTCATGTCCCTGACCATTTCAAAAAGCGCATTTTTGCTCCTCGTCACCTTTAATCCTTCATATTTACATCCCTGACCTCTTTAAAAAAGGTGTTTTTGCTCCTCTTCCCCTCTAATCCTTCTTATTCACATCCCTGACCGCTTGAAAGAGCGTGTTTTCACTCCCCGTCCCAATCATTCATGTTTAAATCCCTGACCGTGTTAAAGAGTGCGTTTTCACTCCTCCATACTAATAACAATAATAGCAGGAGAAGATGTCCAGGCTGGACCACGCTGTCATCACTCAGTCTTCAGAGTTTCCTTTTTGATGAAGCTTTAAAGTTAAAGCTTTATCAAGTTAGGGCCGACCAGGCTCGCCTTGGACCAGCCCTCAGTTATGCTGCTCTAGGCCTAGACTGCTGGGGGACTTCCCATGATGCACTGAGCTCCTCTCTCCTCCTCCTCCTCTCCATCTGTATGCATTCATGTCCCATTAATGCACATTACCAACTTGGCTTCTTCATTTTAAAGAGCGCGTTTTTGCTCCTCGTCTGCTCCAATCCTTCCTGTTCACGTCCCTGACCGCTGTCTACCTGTCCACTTGTGTGCAGGTCTCCTGGTTGGGACTCTGGATGTGGTCCTGGACTCCAGTGCTAGAGTGGCTCCTTACAGGATTCTGCTGCAAACTGCAGACTCCCAGATCTACTGGAACATTGCTTGTGGTGGGTCTGCTGGACTATACTGTACTGTAACATTACCCTACTGTACAGGACTGTACTGTACTGTACTGTGAACCTCAGCTGTGTCTTGCAGGCTCAAACAGGAAGGAGATCACGGAGCACTGGGATTGGCTGGAGTCCAACCTGCTCCAGACCATCTCCATCTTTGACAGTGATGAAGATGTCACCACATTCGTCAAAGGAAAGATTTGTGTACGTCACTTCCTGTTTGTCTTCTCTTGCTGTGTGTTCCTATCAGTGATGATGTCACTTTTTGCAGGGCCTCATCGCGGAGGAGAAGCGGCTGCAGCCGGGGGAGGAGCCTGAGGAGGACTGTGGGAAGTTTCGGGAGGCAGAGCTAAAGATGAGGCGGTTGTTCCGAATGCCGGAGGAGGAGAAGCTGGTGAATTATTACTCTTGCAGCTACTGGAAGGGCAGAGTGCCACGGCAGGGCTGGCTCTATCTATCCGTCAACCACTTGTGCTTCTACTCATTCCTATTGGGCAAGGAAGGTACGCCTGGCCAGTCACAGGCCAGCAGATCATGATGTCATTCATACAGTCTGTGCAGGATATATTCCAGGAGTACTTCTGTTGTTACCATAAGGTACTTCTGTAGGAGGTACTTCTGTAATTACCAGGAGTACTTCTGTATGTACCAGGAGTGCTTCTGTAGGTACCAGGATTACTTCTGTAGGTATCAGGAGGTATTTGTTACCAGGATTACTTCAGTAGGTACCAGGAAGTATTTGTTACCAAGATTACTTCTTTAGGTACCAGGAGGTATTTGTTAACAGGAGGTACTTCTGTAGGTACCAGGATTACTTCTGCAGGAACCAGGATTACTTCTGTAGTTACCAGTATTACTTCTGTAGGTACCAGGAGGTATTTGTTACCAGGAATACTTCTGTAGTTACCAGTATTACTTCTGTAGGTACCAGGAGGTATTTGTTACCAGGATTACTTCTGTAGTTACCAGTATTACTTCTGTAGGTACCAGGAGGTATTTGTTACCAGGATTACTTCTGTAGTTACCAGTATTACTTCTGTAGGTACCAGGAGGTATTTGTTACCAGGATTACTTCTGTAGTTACCATGAATACTTAAGATCAATAATATGCCAGGGAATGCAGTATTCATAGAACTATAGTTACAGATTTACTCACCTCCCCCCACTCCCTCCACCCTCTCCCAGTGACCTTGGTGGTGCAGTGGACGGAGGTCACCCAGCTGGAGAAGAATGCCACTCTTGTGTTCCCGGAGAGCGTCCGTGTCAGCACGCGTCACGAGGAACATTTCTTCTCCATGTTCCTCAACATCAACGACACCTTCAAGCTGATGGAGCAGCTTGCCAACATCGCCATGCGCCAGCTGCTAGACAACGAGGCGTTCGCTGCCGACCGCTCGCTGCCCAAACCCTGCAAGACGCTCAAGAACGTTTCTGCACTCAAGAGGTCTCACTCTGTTTAGTAACTGTACACCTGAGAGCATTTACTGTGCTCAGAACTGTATGTGCAGACAACATACATTTAACAAAGCATTCACACTGTATCAGCCTCTCCTCCTCCTCTCCATCTGACACATGTTCTCTCTCAGACAGGATGGTGTTGACCTTTTCCCTCTATCCTCTCTGGCTGCTGTAGGGACTTGGACGCGCGGGCAAAGAATGAGCGGTACCGGACCATGTTCAGGCTGACGCAGGACGAGCGTCTGGACGGACACACTGACTGCACGCTGTGGACGCCATTTGCGAAGATGCACGTAGTCGGACAGCTGTTCATCTCCAACAACTACATCTGTTTCAGCAGCAGAGAAGAAGAGCTGTGTCAGCTGATCATCCCGCTCAGAGAGGTGTGTACCGTACAGCTACTTGTGAACACCTGCAGCGGCCTCGTCTTACCCATGATCCTCTGCTCCTCAGGTGTCCATCGTGGAGAAAGCGGACAGCAGCAGTGTCCTACCTTGTCCCGTCTCCATCAGCACCAAGAACAAGATGACCTTCCTGTTCGCCAACCTCAAAGACCGGGACTTCCTGGTGCAGCGGATCTCTGACTTCCTGCAGCGGACGCCCGACAGCTGCTGGGGCGACACCAGCCCGCTGTCTCTGATTGGTCAATCGGTGCGTCGCTCACAACGGTGTCCAGGTTGTGTAGGGTGTGACACCATCCATTTTCTTCTTCTGATGTTTGCTTTGTTCTCAGGCACCTACCGGCTCCGAGTCTGTCAGCAAGGGGCGACATTACCATGCTGGCCTCCCCACCGCCAGCCGAGCGCTGCTGCAGCTCTACCAGCAGGAGGCTACAGAGGACCTGGGCCCCCGAGCTGTGAGTACTACACCGGTACTACACCGGTACTACACCTGTACTACACCTGTACTACACCTGTACTACACCGGTACTACACCTGTACTACACCTGTACTACACCGGTACTACACCGGTACTACACCTGTACTACACCGGTACTACACCTGTACTACACCAGTACTACACCGGTACTACACCTGTACTACACCAGTACTACATGGTAAATGGACTGTACTTGTAAAGCGCCTTTACAGTCTTCCAACCACTCAAAACTCTTTTACGCTACGACTTCACACACATTCATGCACTGAATAAGTACAGGGGCTACCATGCAATGTCCCAACCTGCCCATCAGAAGAAATCTAATCATTCACACACATTCTCACCAGCACTACACCTGTACTACACCGGTACTACACCGGTACTACATCTGTACTACACGGGTACTACACGGGTACTTCACCAGTACTACATGGGTACTACACTAGTAATACACCAGTACTACACCTGCACTACACTGGTACTACACCGGTACTACACCTGTACTACACCTGTACTACACCTGTACTACACCAGTACTACACCTGTACTACATCTGTACTACACGGATACTTCACCAGTACTACATGGGTACTACACTGGTAATACACCAG
>NC_089525.1:35233120-35245620 GCF_963924715.1 Thunnus thynnus | reverse complement strand
TGCGCTCTGATGTCATCGAGCAGATGAGGTTCAAGCAAAGGTTAAAAGTCATCCAGTCTCTGGAGGACACGGCCAAGAGGAGCGTGGTGGGTGATGTTAGCGTGCTACCAGCTAATGCTAACATGCTAATACGGATGAGTGTTTACAGGTGTGTTTGGTTGCAGGTGAGAGCGATGATGACGGAGTCAGCTTTCAGCATCGAGGAGCTGGAGGAGCTGTACTGTCTTTTTAAGGTCAGAACATGTTCCAGCAAACTGCACCAAACGCTCTGACACACCCACCCATTCAAGGGTTTTTCTTTATATTTATATAAATTTATATTTAACTATTAATGAAAACCGTCCAGGTGTTAACATCATGAAGCTGGTTCAGATATTATCAACAGTGTGCAAAGCTGTCATCAAGGCAAACAGATATAATGTGTTCGTTTAACACTTTGTTGTTTACTACTTCATTCTATATTTGTTATTTTATAGTTTTGAGGTCTTCAGTTTTGTTCTACAATGGAGAAAATAGTAGATATTTTTTAAAAAGCCTTTAATGAGAAGCTGTGTCCAAACTGTTGACTGTTGCTGTCGAGCAACCATTCAGTTACACAACACGTCCTGTTTCAGGCCCAGCATATGACCAGCTGTTAGCATGTTAGCGGTTAGCTACAGTAGTTGACCCTGCCCTCCTGTTTCAGGCCCAGCATATGACCAGCTGTTAGCATGTTAGCGGTTAGCTACAGTAGTTGACCCTGCCCTCCTGTTTCAGGCCCAGCATATGACCAGCTGTTAGCATGTTAGCGGTTAGCTACAGTAGTTGACCCTGCCCTCCTGTTTCAGGCCCAGCATATGACCAACTGTTAGCATGTTAGCGGTTAGCTACAGTAGTTGACCCTGCCCTCCTGTTTCAGGCCCAGCATATGACCAGCTGTTAGCATGTTAGCGGTTAGCTACAGTAGTTGACCCTGCCCTCCTGTTTCAGGCCCAGCATATGACCAGCTGTTAGCATGTTAGCGGTTAGCTACAGTAGTTGACCCTGCTCTCCTGTTTCAGGCCCAGCATATGACCAGCTGTTAGCATGTTAGCGGTTAGCTACAGTAGTTGACCCTGCCCTCCTGTTTCAGGCCCAGCATATGACCAGCTGTTAGCATGTTAGCGGTTAGCTACAGTAGTTGACCCTGCCCTCCTGTTTCAGGCCCAGCATATGACCAGCTGTTAGCATGTTAGCGGTTAGCTACAGTAGTTGACCCTGCCCTCCTGTTTCAGGCCCAGCATATGACCAGCTGTTAGCATGTTAGCGGTTAGCTACAGTAGTTGACCCTGCCCTCCTGTTTCAGGCCCAGCGTATGACCAGCTGTTAGCATGTTAGCGGTTAGCTACAGTAGTTGACCCTGCCCTCCTGTTTCAGGCCCAGCATATGACCAGCTGTTAGCATGTTAGCGGTTGGCTACAGTAGTTGACCCTGCCCTCCTGTTTCAGGCCCAGCATATGACCAGCTGTTATTGGGGCTCCAGCAGCTCAGCAGCGGAGCGTCACGATCCGAGCCTGCCGTACCTAGAGCAGTACCGCATCGACCCTGTGCAGTTCACCCAGCTGTTCACTGCGCTTGCTCCCTGGCTCTGTGGAGGCCACACCCCCTCGCTGTCCGCCCGTCTCTTCAGGATCCTGGACCAGAACCAGGACGGCCTTGTCAACTTCAAGGAGTTCATCACCGGACTCAGTGAGTGGACACATTAATAGAAACACGTCCAGAATAACAGAAACATGTCCAGAATAATAGAAACACGCCTGAAATAACAGAAACACGTCCAGAATAATAGAAACACGTCCAGAATAACAGAAACACGTCCAGAATAATAGAAACACGTCTGAAATAACAGAAACACGTCCAGAATAATAGAAACATGTCTGAAACAACAGAAACACGTCCAGAATAATAGAAACACGTCTGAAATAACAGAAACACGTCCAGAATAATAGAAACACGTCTGAAATAACAGAAACACGTCCAGAATAATAGAAACACGTCTGAAACAACAGAAACACGTCCAGAATAATAGAAACATGTCCAGAATAATAGAAACACGTCTGAAACAACAGAAACACGTCCAGAATAATAGAAACACGTCTGAAATAACAGAAACACGTCCAGAATAATAGAAACACGTCTGAAATAACAGAAACACGTCCAGAATAATAGAAACACGTCTGAAATAACAGAAACACGTCCAGAATAATAGAAACACGTCCAGAATAATAGAAACACGTCTGAAATAACAGAAACACGTCCAGAATAACAGAAACACGTCTGAAATAACAGAAACACGTCCAAAATAATAGAAACACGTCCAGAATAATAGAAACACGTCTGAAATAACAGAAACACGTCCAGAATAACAGAAACACGTCTGAAACAACAGAAACACGTCTGAAACAACAGAAACACGCCCAAAATAATAGAAACACGTCCAGAATAACAGAAACACGTCTGAAACAACAGAAACACGTCTGAAATAACAGAAACACGTCCAGAATAATAGAAACACGTCTGAAATAATAGAAACACGTCCAGAATAATAGAAACACGTCCAGAATAATAGAAACACGTCTGAAACAACAGAAACACGTGTGAAATAACAGAAACACGTCTGAAATAACAGAAACACGTCCAGAATGACAGAAACACGTCTGAAGTAACAGAAACACGTCCAGAATAATAGAAACACGTCTGAAATAATAGAAACACGTCTGAAATAATAGAAACACGTCTGAAACAACAGAAACACGTCTGAAATAATAGAAACACGTCTGAAACAACAGAAACATATCCAGAATAACAGAACACTTTGAAATAATAGAAACACGTCCAGAATAATAGAAACACGTCTGAAATATTAGAAACACGTCCAGAATAATAGAAACACGTCTGAAATAATAGAAACACGCCCAAAATAATAGAAACATGTCCAGAATAACAGAAACACGTCTGAAATAACAGAAACACGTCTGAAATAATAGAAACACGCCCAAAATAATAGAAACATGTCCAGAATAACAGAAACATGTCTGAAACAACAGAAACACGTCTGAAATAATAGAAACACGTCTAGAATAATAGAAACACGTCTGAAATATTAGAAACACGTCTAGAATAATAGAAACACGCCCAAAATAATAGAAACATGTCCAGAATAATAGAAACACGTCTGAAATAATAGAAACATGTCCAGAATAATAGAAACACGTCTGAAATATTAGAAACACGTCTGAAACAACAGAAACACGTTCAGAATAACAGAAACACGTCCAGAATAACAGATATGTGTTTAAAACAACAGAAACACGTCTGAAATATTAGAAACACGTCTAAAACAACAGAAAGACGTTCAGAATAATAGAAACACGTCTGAAATAACAGAAACACGTCCAGAATAATAGAAACACGTCCAGAATAATAGAAACACGTCTGAAATAATAGAAACACGTCTGAAACAACAGAAACATAACCAGAATAACAGAACACTTTGAAATAATAGAAACACGTCCAGAATAATAGAAACACGTCTGAAATATTAGAAACACGTCCAGAATAATAGAAACACGTCTGAAATAATAGAAACACGCCCAAAATAATAGAAACATGTCCAGAATAACAGAAACACGTCTGAAATAACAGAAACACGTCTGAAATAATAGAAACACGTCTAGAATAATAGAAACACGTCTGAAATATTAGAAACACGTCTAGAATAATAGAAACACGCCCAAAATAATAGAAACATGTCCAGAATAATAGAAACACGTCTGAAATAATAGAAACATGTCCAGAATAATAGAAACACGTCTGAAATATTAGAAACACGTCTGAAACAACAGAAACACGTTCAGAATAACAGAAACACGTTCAGAATAACAGAAACACGTCCAGAATAACAGAAACACGTCTGAAATATTAGAAACACGTCTAAAACAACAGAAAGACGTTCAGAATAACAGAAACACTTTGAAATAACAGATATGTGTTTAAAACAACAGAAACACGTTCAGAATAACAGAAACACGTTCAGAATAACAGAAACACGTTCAGAATAATAGAAACACGTCCAGAATAATAGAAACACGTCTGAAACAACAGAAACACGTGTGAAATAATAGAAACACGTCTGAAATAACAGAAACACGTCCAGAATGACAGAAACACGTCTGAAATAACAGAAACACGTCCAGAATAATAGAAACACGTCTGAAATAATAGAAACACGTCTGAAATAATAGAAACACGTCTGAAACAACAGAAACACGTCCAGAATAATAGAAACATGTCCAGAATAATAGAAACACGTCTGAAATAATAGAAACACGTCTGAAACAACAGAAACATATCCAGAATAACAGAACACTTTGAAATAATAGAAACACGTCCAGAATAATAGAAACACGTCTGAAATATTAGAAACACGTCCAGAATAATAGAAACACGTCTGAAATAATAGAAACACGCCCAAAATAATAGAAACATGTCCAGAATAACAGAAACACGTCTGAAATAACAGAAACACGTCTGAAATAATAGAAACACGCCCAAAATAATAGAAACATGTCCAGAATAACAGAAACACGTCTGAAACAACAGAAACACGTCTGAAATAATAGAAACACGTCTAGAATAATAGAAACACGTCTGAAATATTAGAAACACGTCTAGAATAATAGAAACACGCCCAAAATAATAGAAACATGTCCAGAATAATAGAAACACGTCTGAAATAATAGAAACATGTCCAGAATAATAGAAACACGTCTGAAATATTAGAAACACGTCTGAAACAACAGAAACACGTTCAGAATAACAGAAACACGTTCAGAATAACAGAAACATGTCCAGAATAACAGAAACACGTCTGAAATAATAGAAACACGTCTAAAACAACAGAAAGACGTTCAGAATAACAGAAACACTTTGAAATAACAGATATGTGTTTAAAACAACAGAAACACGTTCAGAATAACAGAAACACGTCCAGAATAACAGAAACACTTTGAAATAACAGATATGTGTTTAAAACAACAGAAACACGTTCAGAATAACAGAAACACGTCTGAAATAATAGAAACACGTCTAAAACAACAGAAAGACGTTCAGAATAACAGAAACACTTTGAAATAACAGATATGTGTTTAAAACAACAGAAACATGTTCAGAATAACAGAAACACGTTCAGAATAACAGAAACACGTTCAGAATAATAGAAACACGTCCAGAATAATAGAAACACGTCTGAAACAACAGAAACACGTGTGAAATAATAGAAACACGTCTGAAATAACAGATATGTGTTTAAAACAACAGAAACACGTTCAGAATAACAGAAACACGTCTGAAATATTAGAAACACGTCTAAAACAACAGAAAGACGTTCAGAATAACAGAAACACTTTGAAATAACAGATATGTGTTTAAAACAACAGAAACATGTTCAGAATAACAGAAACACGTCCAGAATAACAGAAACACTTTGAAATAACAGATATGTGTTTAAAACAACAGAAACACGTTCAGAATAACAGAAACACGTTCAGAATAACAGAAACACGTCCAGAATAACAGAAACACGTCTGAAATATTAGAAACACGTCTAAAACAACAGAAACACGTTCAGAATAACAGAAACACGTTCAGAATAACAGAAACACTTTGAAATAACAGATATGTGTCTAAAACAACAGAAACACGTTCAGAATAACAGAAACACGTCTGAAACAACAGAAACACGTCTGAAATAATAGAAACACGTCTAGAATAATAGAAACATGTCCAGAATAACAGAAACACGTCTGAAACAACAGAAACACGTCTGAAATAATAGAAACACGTCTAGAATAATAGAAACACGTCTGAAATATTAGAAACACGTCTAGAATAATAGAAACACGCCCAAAATAATAGAAACATGTCCAGAATAATAGAAACACGTCTGAAATAATAGAAACATGTCCAGAATAATAGAAACACGTCTGAAATATTAGAAACACGTCTGAAACAACAGAAACACGTTCAGAATAACAGAAACACGTTCAGAATAACAGAAACATGTCCAGAATAACAGAAACACGTCTGAAATAATAGAAACACGTCTAAAACAACAGAAAGACGTTCAGAATAACAGAAACACTTTGAAATAACAGATATGTGTTTAAAACAACAGAAACACGTTCAGAATAACAGAAACACGTCCAGAATAACAGAAACACTTTGAAATAACAGATATGTGTTTAAAACAACAGAAACACGTTCAGAATAACAGAAACACGTCTGAAATATTAGAAACACGTCTAAAACAACAGAAAGACGTTCAGAATAACAGAAACACTTTGAAATAACAGATATGTGTTTAAAACAACAGAAACATGTTCAGAATAACAGAAACACGTCCAGAATAACAGAAACACTTTGAAATAACAGATATGTGTTTAAAACAACAGAAACACGTTCAGAATAACAGAAACACGTTCAGAATAACAGAAACACGTCCAGAATAACAGAAACACGTCTGAAATATTAGAAGCACGTCTAAAACAACAGAAACACGTTCAGAATAACAGAAACACGTTCAGAATAACAGAAACACTTTGAAATAACAGATATGTGTCTAAAACAACAGAAACACGTTCAGAATAACAGAAACACGTCCAGAATAACAGAAACACTTTGAAATAACAGATATGTGTTTAAAACAACAGAAACACGTCTGAAATATTAGAAACACGTCTAAAACAACAGAAACACGTTCAGAATAACAGAAACACGTTCAGAATAACAGAAACACGTCTAGAATAATAGAAACACGCCCAAAATAATAGAAACATGTCCAGAATAACAGATATGTGTCTAAAACAACAGAAACACGTCAGCATGGACAAAATAAAGAAGAGTTATATGTAATGTTTTATTGTTGTTTCTAATGTTTAATAGTTATTTAAAATGTTTAAAAGGTGTTTGTCATGTTTGCATGTTGTTGGATTTTTGTGTCTTCAGACGATGTAAGTTTGACTTTCAGTGTGTTTATCGTGTATAACGTGCAGTAACATGTGGATATATGCGTGTCAGGTGTGTGTGCTCAGACAGTTGTGTGTGTCTGCAGGTGGAATGTATCACGGAGACATGACAGACAAACTCAAACTGCTGTTCAAGCTCCACCTGCCACCAGGTAACAGCTCACCTGTCTGTCTATCTGTGTGTGTGTGTGTGTGCGTGTGTGCGCGTGTGTGCGTGTGCGCGTGTGCGTGTGTGCGCGTGTGTGTGCGTGTGTGTGTTGGGGGGGGGTTATCTTCATATATGAATCAGTGTTTAACTTGTTTCTCTGAACGTGATTTTAATGAGTTTGAGGCTTCAGACAGACGACAGGTGCGTTCTGAGGTTCGGTCGGTCTGCGGTGCCGAGCGTGTAGAGTTTGAGGAAACATGATACAGGTCTCAAAGGTCACCGGGGTGCAGAGCAGGAGGGAGGTCAGGATCTTCAGTTCTGGGTCTGAATCAGTAGAGATTCTCCACGTTTTAAGACATAAAAGAATAATTTGTGTCTGAGGCAGCTGGATTCACAAGATCACGACATCATCATGAGATCACACAAGAATCCGTGTTGTCAGGCTTCAGGGTTCAGTTTGTGTCTGAACCTCCGGCGGTTCGGACCGGTCGGCGTTCTGGGAGGATTCTCATGTGATCTTGTGAATCCAGCTGGTAAGACGGAGATGGACGGGCAGTTCATCCGATCTCCTGCCGAGTATCTTTTGAAAGTGCTTCTCCGTGTAACAAACCATCTGGAGCATCAGGTTAATCATCCTAAACATCCTTTAAGATGGCCGCATCGTGAGTCTCAAGCTGTTATAGTAGCTTTGTTCTCCTTTATCCTGATCCACATATTTGACCTGAATTGAGCTTAAATAAGTCAAGCATTAACTAAATCACAAGACTGAGATACTGATCCAATATCAAAGTAGTAAATGTTAAATGGATTTCACATGTCTGGCGCCTTTCTAGTTTCCTGACCGCTCAAAGTGCTTTACAGTGTCAACATTCAGCCGTTCACACACACATTCATACACCGATGGCAGCAACAGAATCGTGATTCATATTTCATCAACATTGTCTAGTTTGACAGTTTGATCTGAGTTTCGCTGTTTTTCCCTTCAGGTTTACTGAGTGAACGTTTGTTTTGGTCTGAGATGCTAATGCGACATCTAGTGGGGCTGATGATGTCATATATCGCACCTTTTAAATAATTTATTTAAAATGTGATAATAATAACTTATTTTACCAGTCAATTGGGAACAAACACAAAAACAGGAAGAAGAGCTCCTGGATGACAGAAGGGAAAGTTAACACTCATCTCACTGCCGGCTGTACAGAGAGATCAGTGTTATTAGTCCAGCTCGGACGATGTAGCTCATAGTCGACCTTACAATGGTAGGAAAGAGGTGTCGTTTGTGTTTTTACAACATTTAGCTTATGAGTTATTGATCTGGGATGTTCTGGGATGTAGAAATGAAATTGTGACGCCTCTAATTCTCTGTGTTCGTGCACTGGAGGCTTCAAGTTTCCGTATATCACAAACTTTTCAAAACAACAAACACTAACGAGTCTGTCTGTCTGTAGCTTTGTGTGCGGAGGAGGCCGAGTCTGCTCTGGAGGCAGCGCACTTCTTTACTGAAGATGCAACACAAGGTGACACACACACACACACACACACACACACACACACACAGTAACACACACACACACACACACACACACACACACACACACACACACACAGTAACACACACACACACACACACACACACACACACACAGTAACACACACACACACACACACACACACACACACACACACACAGTAACACACACACACACACACACACACACACACACACACACACACACAGTAACACACACACACACACACACACACACACACACACAGTAACACACACACACACACACACACACACACACACACACACACACACACAGTAACACACACACACACACACACACACACACAGTAACACACACACACACACACACACACACACACACACACAGTAACACACACACACACACACAGTAACACACACACACACACACACACAGTAACACACACACACACACACACACACACACACACACACAGTAACACACACACACACACACACACACACACACACACACACACAGTAACACACACACACACACACACACACACACACACACACAGTAACACACACACACACACACACACACGCATACAGTAACACACACACACACACACACACACACACACACACACACACACAAACACACACACACACACACACACACACAGTAACACACACACACACACACACACACACACACACACACACACACACACAGTAACACACACACACACACACACACACACACACACACACACACACACACACAGTAACACACACACACACACACACACACACACACACACAGTAACACACACACACACACACACACACACACACACACACACAGTAACACACACACACACACACACACACACACACACACACACACACAGTAACACACACACACACACACACACACACACACACACACAGTAACACACACACACACACACACACACACACACAGTAACACACACACACACACACACACACACACACACACACACACACACACACAGTAACACACACACACACACACACACACACACACACACACAGTAACACACACACACACACACACACACACAGTAACACACACACACACACACACACACACAGTAACACACACACACACACACACACACGCATACAGTAACACACACACACACACACACACACACACACACACACACACACACAGTAACACACACACACACATACAGTAACACACACACACACACACACACACACACACACATACAGTAACACACACACACACACACACACACATACAGTAACACACACACACACACACACACATACAGTAACACACACACACACACACACACACACACACACATACAGTAACACACACACACACACACACACACACACACATACAGTAACACACACACACACACACACACACACACACACACATACAGTAACACACACACACACACACACACACACCCGTCATCATCATCGGTGATCACTCGAGGTCGGATAGAAGTGATCTGTAGTCGCCACAGATCTTATCTCCCCTCTCAAAGACTGACAGTCACGGCTTCTTTGAAGATTTCTGCCAGGATCCCGTTAGGTCCCGTTAGGTCCCGTTAGGTCCCGTTAGGTCCCGTTAGGTCCAGAGGCCTAGTTGTTGCTCATCCTGGACCTCGTTACACCCAGGATGTCACCCATGTGTTCCATGATGGGCCGCTTGTTTGGATTTGGTCGGCGGCTTCTATTTCAACGGTGGTGTTTTGGTTCAGAAGCTCCTACAAGACTTCTCTCCATCCAGAGCTGATGGCCTCTTCGCTCCCCAGGAGAGACTGTCCATCGTTGGAACTGATGGGGATGAGACCCTGTAGCTGGGTCCATACACAGCCTTGGTAGCACTGAAGAGACCTCAGTAGGGTTTTTCCATTGGGCACTTTAGGCCTGCGCCGAATCAAACCATTACCAGTTTAAACATGCTGAGTCATGCCAAGCTGTGCCCAAGATGGACCCTCTCTGGAGTCGGGCTAAAGTCCCTGACCCGGTTTCAAGTAGGTTGCTGTGTTGCGAGACTCAACTCATGTCTGTGGAGACCAGAGAGAAAGATGTTTGTCTGTGTGTTCAGCTCTCGGGACGTCTGTAGGAACCGAATCTCTGTGGTTTAAAGTTTAGTTTCTCTTCCATGTTTGTATTTTCAGATATCTGCTCTCCACTGAAGGCTTTTATTGTGAAGAATTTATAGGAAATGTGTTTATCCACCATTTTACAGCAATGACCTCTAGTCACAGCCATGATGTATACAACTCTACTGGTGTCACCCGTGTCAGCAAGCTGCTGGATTTCCGGGGCCTTCGCAGTCCACCAGTTATTCTTCAGTTCTCTCATCCTGCTTTAGATGGAGCCTCCGATGTCTTGTGCCTTGTGCAGAAGTTTTTCCTTTCAGCGTCTATCAGATGTTGAATCTCAGTATCACTTTCATCAAACCAATCCTGATGTTTCTTCGTCCTGAAGCCGATGATCTACCTGATGGTCTTAAGGATTGTGGTCTTCAGGGCCTCCCAGTGTCCTTCGACATCCTCTGAATACTGTTTTGGGAGTCGCTCTTGTAGGGAGTTCCTCAGGTGTGCCTTGTTGATATCACTCAGTGTCTTCTGAATTCTTCTTGTGCATCAATCAGATTGTCATTATGGAGCAGATCAGGTGGTGGTCAGTCCAGCACTCATCAGTCCAGGTCTGGTGATCCTTAACCCTGACAATCACAGTACTTGGATCGGGGCATTCAAGATGTTTTGACCTTATTGCTCTGGCGGATAAGAGTGTCGGTTATGACGAGGTCATGTTAACAACACCCTCTTTACCCATCATACCTTTCCAGACCTCGTGTTCTTTGCCTACCTTGGCATTGAAACCCCCCCCCCAAAAAAGACCTCATCTTCTTTTGGGATGTTTAGTACATTGTCCCTCGCAGCATAAAAGGTTTATTTATCCTCATCCTGCGAGTCCCGAGGTCGGGGCGGATGCACTCAGCTGTGGTCATCTGGCTGTTCATGAGCCGCTCACTGATGCCCACAGGGGACTCGGAGAGGTGGGTGATAAAAGTGTTTAAATGTCCAATCCTCATAAACGTGTAAACTATAAACTTTGTTGTCACTGACATGCTGATGTGTATGTTGGAATGCTGCTGCTTGACAGAGTTGTATTTATTTTATTTTATTTTATTTTATTGATGTAATTATGTGAACCGGGTAGACTGTGAAACTGAATTGCCCTTCTGGGATAAATAAAGTTGTCGGAGTTATTAAGGCAGCATGCAGTCAGCGATGATTGCAGTTCTGCGTTCAGGCTGATTGTCCATGAGGGTTTGCACATGTCATGCTCTGAAGTTCATAGTTTTTTGTTTTTCAACTGCCAAGAGGCGAAGCCGCCGGCTGTGGTATTCCAGTGAGGTTTTGATGAGGCTGTGTGGGGCGAGCAGAGTGGATCCTTAGTAGGGATTGAAGAGAGGCAGTATTGGTGGCAAGAAAGCCGGTGAATCAGATAAATAAAACGTTATTTTTTGATTGTGCCCACACGACCCTGCGGCGGTGCTCTGCGCTGCCTGATCTAGTCTGAATACGGCCTTCACCATCCTGCTCCCGTCACCAGGTGATGCCAGGAGACGGTCGGTAGTGGAAAAGACCTTCAGGAGAACACCTGTACGTGGGATCTCTTTAGGTGGAGAGACTGATGCACTGACTGGTGGTCGGTCACCATACAGCCATTGAGAGTAAGGCCACAGATATACTGCAAAGCGGATGCACAT